>NC_026008.2:12159001-12321062 GCF_000442705.2 Elaeis guineensis | reverse complement strand
GACCCTCTCCTCCCATTTGATGGGGTTCTCTTATGGTGGTTGGGGTACCGCTGTAATTATATCCCATGCAGATGAAGCAGTGAAAGGACTTAATTGTAAAGATTCAATTATAAAATTTATCATGAATGTGTTAGATTAGATCTAAAGAAATATTCATGATTTATTTTGATTGAGTTATTTTTTGTTATGTAATTAGCAATAGGATTGCTATTTATGAAATGTGCTGATCTATTTGTGAAATGAGTCAACATATTTGGTGAACAGAAAATAAAACCTTTCAAATTTAAAAATTATTTTCAAAATACCAAATCCTGACCCATCAGCCAAATACTTAATTAAAAGAATTAAGTGTTGTCAAGTTGGTCTAGAATTGTGAATTAAGATCTAAGATAATTGCATAAACTTGAGGGTCAATGGGTTAAATGGATTAGGTCCATAATTGGGTTAGACCTAAGGTTAGCTTAAAGAAATAGACTAAATTAGAGTAATTGGTCAATCTAATCAAAAGTTGAATTGGATTAGGTCAAGGACACTCTAGATTCAACTCCAATAGCTGTAGTTGAATGAGTCCATATCTTTAACCAGACCAAGATGGACTTAATTTATGGCTATGTGGTGGAACCTTATTTACTAAGTTGATCAAATTAAAACTAATGAACCGGTTGGTGTCTAAGGTAAGTTCGGCAGTTTGACCAGTGGTTCTTAAGTGGGAGCTACTCGCATTGATTCGATCTCTGACGAGTTAATGGCATATCCCCACCACTGATCTCACTTACCTGGCCAACCTGGTGAGTTAGGTTTTGATTAGATCACTTGATGATTAGGGCTCACCCATGTCATTAGGTAAATCAGTGTGACTGATTTAGGTGCTCCTAATGTCGGCTTTAATTAAATCTTTTTTAATCTGACTTGGTGAAGTCAGTGGGAGGATTGAAATTGGCTGGTTAATTTCTTCTCTTCTATCCTTTAATAAAATCCTCAAAATTATTAGGTCCCTAAAATGATTAAGTTATAGTGATAACTAAGTCATAGCCTCCCATTAAGTGAGTGATAATGAGTCCATTAGTTTAATAATCACTGGAGGCCCAAAGGCCTGGTGCTTACTGACTAATGAAATTATCATTCATAGTATGATAATTTGGTTGAGTCTTTCTGATGGTGGTCAGGTTGATTCACCAAATCAAGTCATGTTAATGGTTGGACCTAATCAGATGTTTTTAGTGGAGGCCAAAGCCTACTGATTAGGTTCTAGGACAAAATTAATTACTTGAAGTTGTTTAGAGAAACAACTGGTTATGAACCTACCCATAGATGCACATGGGTTGACCAACCAAAGTTGGGCTCGTGTGTAGTCTGTGTGGATTCTGGTACCCACTAAGAAATTAAAGTAATTCCTCGAATTAGAGGTTGAGGCTACCAGTTCGTAAAAATACTGGAAGAAACTTTAGACTAAAGTCCAAGTCTTTAGTATTAGTAATTTAGTATCAACTTTTAGATTCGCGAGGAGAAGACGTTCCAGATCCTGCCTGAGTGGATACTGGTAGAGGCCAAGTGCTTGCATGGCTACATCAGAACCTCAGGCTGTGCTGAGATCATCTACAAGGTAATCAGATTACCCTTGAGGTATATCTCTACTTCTCATGCTTTTAGATTTAATTTTAGATTTTAAATTGTTGCTCCTAGATTGATTTTGATGATTACAAAGTAGATTGAAGGGATACAAATATTTTAAATTAAAAAAAGTCTTATGCTCTTCAAGGGCAAAATCATAATTTCACTAAAATCCTGATTTGATAGTACCATTTGGTAGAACAAATGATTTGAAATCTATTGGTGAAAATTTCATTGTGTTTGGACTTATATTTTTGAAGTTATGAAGGTTTGAAGTGCATGAGTCGACTCATGAGTCAACTCATGGCACTATGAGCTGATTGGCACGCAAAAATTACACATGGCACGCTAGTTTTCTGGCTTGGCACGACCTGTGAGTCGACTCATGAGTCGACCCACAAGGCATGAGTCGACTCATGAGTCGACCCCTGCTGATTTGAGCCAAGAATTTCCAGAAATGCATTCTCTGGTCTTTGTAACAGAGGTCGACTCATGAGTCGACCCCCGAAGCATGAGTCGACTCATGAGTCGACCCCTGCGATGGAAAATGTCAGCAACGGCTATTTTTTTACCCATTTTAATTGCCTTTTATGCTTCCTAAAATTGCTCTAACGGCTCTTTATCTGCCTAAATTGTTTTCTCTTGCTTCTAATGCAATAAAATGCTTCAAATGGTGAAAGAAATTGCAGATTAAATAGCAGATCAAACGTGAGATCAAAAACAAGAGAGAGGATCCGAAATCTGCACGAAAAAGCCTGAGATCAACGAGATATTTGAGAGAAAAAGAAAAGAGGATCCAAAATCCACACGTGAGATTGTGAAAGAGACTCAAGAGCTTTCAAAGAGAGGATTTGTCACGCCTACTGTTTCAACTTTGATCTAGAGATCATTCAAAGCTTTCAAGAGATCTTCAATCAACGATCATCCTCTTCTCAAGTGTTCATTCAAGCATTCATCCATCTTGAGAAAATCCAAAAAGGGTTTCTTCATTTGAGTAAAGTTTTTATTGTTATATTCGCTCATTTAAGGAGCTGTTATTGTATTAATCTGTGCTCTAAATTATCTTACTCTTGTAAGTAATTGTTCTTGTTTTTGGAGGATCTCCAAAACAAGGAAAGGTTGATCCGAACCTGAAATCGAGTGTTTTGGGTTTACTTATACCCGGAAACAAGTGATCTAGCTTGGGATAGCTAGTGTCGGAGTTTCCGACGTTTTGTATTCAGGTTGAATACAAGCATAGTGGATTGAAATTCCCAAGTAGGAGCTTGGGGAGTGGATGTAGGTGCAAGGTTGGCACCGAACCACTATAAATCCTTGTGTTTGTGGTGTGCTTTATCGCTTTACCTTATTTCTTTATTATATCCTTGCAATTCTGCTTCAGATAATTAATATTGAATTAAAATCTTTATCTTGTTCATCATAAGTTATTAATTAAGTCTAAATTTTTAGAAACCCAATTCACCCCCCCCTTGGGTTGCATAGCTGGGCAACAAGTGGTATCAGAGCCCGGTGCTCTAGCCCTTCTTTGATCTAACAATCAAAGAGCCAAAGATCTATGGCAACCCATGTTGGTACTTCTCTAGCCGAGGGGCAATCAACAAACCGACCTCCACTTTTCAATGGGTCTAATTACACCTATTGGAAAGCTCGGATGAAGATTTTTATACAAGCACTCGACTATGATATGTGGAGTATCATAGTGAACGGTCCTCACACACCCATCAAGATTATAGATGGTGAGGAGTCAACCAAACCCGAAAAAGAATGGGATGAGGTTGACAAGAAATTGGCACAATTAAATGCCAAAGCCATGAATGTTCTTTATTGTGCACTAGATGCAAGTGAATTTAATCGCATTTCTACTTGTGCATCTGCTAAAGAAATATGGGATAGGTTAGAAGTAACCCATGAGGGAACAAATCAAGTAAAAGAGTCTAAAATAAACATGCTTGTACGTAAATATGAATTGTTCAAAATAGAGCATGATGAATCCATAACTGCTATGTATACTCGTTTTACTGATATAATTAATGGTTTGAAGAGTCTTGGCAAATCTTATACTAACAGTGAACTTGTAAGAAAGATTCTCAGGTCACTGCCAAGAACTTGGGAAGCCAAGGTGACTGCCATCCAAGAAGCAAAGGACTTGAACACTCTACCTCTAGAAGAGCTTCTTGGATCCTTGATGACTCATGAACTTAACATAAAGCAACATCAAGAGGATGAAGTCAAAAAGAAAAGAACCATTGCCCTCAAATCCACAACTTCGCCTGATTATGAAGCGGATGACTCTGAAGATGAAGAACAGGATGAAGAGATGGCACTCATCACCCAAAAATTTAAGAAGTTTCTAAGAAAAAGGAAACAGGGGATGAGAAAGAAATTCACAAAAGGGGAACAAAGCAAAGAAAAAGAGAAAGATCAACCCCTTATATGCTACGAGTGCAAGAAGTCGGGACATTTCAGATCCGAATGTCCACAACTGAAGAAAGGTCCAAAGAAGTTCAAAAAGAAGGCAATGATGGCGACTTGGAGTGCGAGTGATGACTCAAGCTCCGATGAGGAAACCTCAACAGAACAAGCCAACCTGTGCCTGATGGCACACGAAAATGAGGTAACTTCTGAATCCACTAGTGAATTTACTTTTGAAGAATTGCATGAAGCATTCTATGATTCAATTGATGAATTAAAGAAACTAGGGAAGAAAAACAAAGAACTGAAATTGGAAAATCAGTCCTTAGTAAAACAAGCTGAAAACCTTTCAATTGAAAAATTCACATTGATTCAAGAAAATCAAAACTTTAAGGATGAAATTAACAAGCTGAAATCTATAGTAGATAAGTTCACCTTAAGTTCAAACAAACTAAATATGATCCTTGATAATCAGAAAGCTATATATGATAAGGCTGGACTTGGCTATAAACTCCTGAAGAAACAAAAATTTCTGAAGGATATTTATGTAAATTATTCAAGTAACAAGTCGACAAATATTACCTGTTTCAAGTGTGGAAGAATAGGACATAAATCGTACACATGTCTTATTAACAAATATGCAAACACAAAGAAAATATGGGTTCCAAAAGGAACCATTTTGACTAACCAAAAAGGACCCAAGAAAGCTTGGGTACCTAAGACAGAAACTTGACCTTTGCTTGAAGGTGTGTCTAGCATCCCAAAAAGGAAACAGGAAATGGTATCTTGACAGTGGATGCTCGAGACACATGACTGGTGATGAATCATAATTCATCACGCTTGATGCTAAGGATGGAGGGATGGTCACCTTTGGAGATAATGGCAAAGGAAAGATCATCGGGATAGGTAACATTGGTATCACTCCCTCCAAATACATTGAGAATGTTTTATTAGTTAAAGGTTTAAAGCATAACTTACTTAGCATTAGTCAATTCTGTGATAAAGGGTATAAAGTAATTTTTGAATCATCTGTTTGCATTGTGACCAGTCCCATTAACGATGGCATTAAATTTATAGGTCATAGGCATGGCAATGTTTATATGGTAGATTTGAATGATTTAGCCAAATTAGACATGAAATGCCTAGTATCCTTGAATGCTGAAGTTAATGAAACTAGTTGGCTGTGGCATCGTAGACTTGCACATATTAGCATGCATTCTCTTTCAAAATTAATTAAAAAAGATTTAGTTCTCAGTTTGCCAAAGCTAAATTTTGAAAAGGATAAAATTTGTGATGCATGCCAATTAGGAAAACAAACTAGAGTTTCATTTAAATCCAAAAATACTGTTTCAACTTCTAGACCTTTAGAGCTCTTACATATGGATTTATTTGGACCAACAAGAACCACTAGTCTAGGAGGAAAACGATATGGATTTGTAATAATAGATGATTACTCTCGTTTTACTTGGGTTTTCTTTTTGGCTCACAAAAATGAAACTTTTCATATTTTCACTAAATTTCATCGAAAAGTCTCTAATGAAAAAGGGTTTTCAATTCAAAATATTAGAAGTGATCATGGAACTGAATTTGAAAATCAAGATTTTGAAAATTTTTGTGATGAAAATGGAATTGGCCATAACTTCTCTGCTCCTAGGACACCCCAACAGAATGGGGTAGTTGAAAAGAAAAATAGAACCTTAGAAGAAATGGCCCGTACCATGCTTTGTGAAAGCAACCTTCCAAGATATTTTTGGGCGGAAGCTATTAACACAGCATGTTACATTTTAAATCGTGCTTCAACTAGACAATTTTTAAAGAAAACCCCCTATGAACTTTGGAAAGGAAGAAAACCAAATATTGCATATTTTCATATTTTTGGTTGCCAATGCTTTGTATTAAATAATGGCAAAGAAAAACTTGGTAAATTTGATGCAAAATCAGATGAAGCAATCTTTCTAGGTTACTCCTCCACTAGTAAAGCATTTAGAGTGTTCAACAAAATAACTTTAGTAGTTGAAGAGTCCATACATGTTGTCTTTGATGAATCTAACGATCTTCCTTCAAGGAAGAATGAGGGTGTTGATGATGCAGATCCACTAATAGAAGGTTTGAAGGAGATCACTCTGAAAGATTCAGCAACTCCAGAAGACAAGGATCAAGAAGACGAACAAAATGAGAAAGGTGAAGAAATTCAAGAACAACCTCAAGGTACAAATGACCTACCCAAGGAATGGAGGTATGTTCACAACCACCCTAAGGAGTTAATAATTGGTGATCCTATGCATGGGGTAAAAACCCGTTCTTCACTTAGAGATGTAGTTAATCATTGTGCTTTTGTATCTCATCTTGAACCTAAAACTTTTGAAGAAGCTGAAAATGATCATAATTGGATTAATGCAATGCAAGAGAAACTTAATCAATTTGAAAGAAATAATGTTTGGACCCTAGTATCAAGACCTAAAAATTATTCAATAATTGGAACAAAATGGGTCTTTAGAAATAAATTAGATGAGCATGGAAATGTAATTAGAAATAAAGCAAGACTGGTTGCTAAGGGATATAATCAAGAAGAAGGAATTGATTTTGATGAAACCTTTGCACCTGTTGCTAGATTAGAAGCTATTAGACTTCTACTTGCATATGCTTGCTTTATGAAATTCAAGTTATTTCAAATGGATGTTAAAAGTGCATTTTTAAATGGATATATTGCTGAAGAAGTATATGTAGAACAACCCCCTGGATTTGAAAATCATGCTTTTCCTAATCATGTCTTTAGATTAAATAAAGCTTTATATGGATTAAAACAAGCACCTAGAGCATGGTATGAAAGGCTAAGCAAATTTCTACTAAATAATGGTTTTTCAAGAGGTAATGTAGATACAACCTTATTTATTAAAAAAAAAAAAAAAATCAAAATGATATGCTAGTTATACAAATTTATGTTGATGACATAATTTTTGGGTCTACTAATGAATCCCTTTGTCAAGACTTTGCTAAGCTTGTGCAGGGGGAGTTCGAGATGAGCATGATGGGAGAACTCACCTTTTTCCTCGGACTCCAAATCAAACAATCAAAAGAGGGAATCTCCATCACCCAAAGTAAGTACACCAAGGAAATACTCAAAAGATTTGGAATGGAGAATGCAAACCAATTGGCACACCAATGAGTCCCTCAAGTAAGCTTGACAAGGATGATGAAGGTAAAAGTGTAGACTTAAAATACTATAGAGGTATGATTGGCTCATTATTATATTTAACTGCAAGTAGGCCTGATATCATGTTTAGTGTTTGCTTATGTGCTAGATATCAATCTAATCCTAAAGAATCTCATTTGAATGCTGTTAAAAGAATCCTTAGATACTTAAATGGTACTCAAACTCTAGGGTTATGGTATTCTAAGGACTCACAAATTGAATTATTAGGATATTCAGATGCTGATTTTGCTGGATGTAAATTAGATAGAAAAAGCACAAGTGGAACTTGCCAATTTCTTGGAGTTAACCTAATCTAATGGTTTAGCAAGAAACAAAATTCGGTGGCACTGTCTACGGCTGAGGCCGAATACATTGCAGCCGGAAGTTGTTGTGCTCAAATCTTGTGGATTAAGCAACAACTCGAAGACTTTGGAATCAAACTTAATGAAACACCAATAAGATGTGACAACACAAGTGCCATAAATCTATCTAAAAATCCAATTCAACACTCAAGATCCAAACATATTGAAATAAGACATCATTTCATAAGAGAACATGTTCAAAATAAAAATGTAATTCTTGAATATGTTTGCACTGAAAATCAATTAGCTGATATCTTTACAGAGGCCCTTAGTGAGGATAGATTCTGTGAAATTAGGAGAAATCTAGGAATTCTAGATCCATATGCCTAATTTTTTCTCTCAATTTTCAAGAATTGATATTCTTAGAGCTCAATTTCCAACATCTACCCTGTCCCAAAAGCTCAAATTTATCATTCTAAAAACTTATCATTAAGCAAAATTCCTTCTCCCAAAAGTTCGAATTTTTTTGGAATTTATTCGCATTTTTTCTGAATTTCTGAACTTCATGAGTCGACCCCCATGAGTCGACTCAATGGCAAACTTGTAAATCCCACCAACTTCCATCGGGTTCATTGTTTTTATACTGAATCCCTGTTCGTGAGACGACCCATCCGATCATCTTCCCTCCAAAAGCCATCCTCTCCACTTCTTTTTTCTCCAAATCCAAGGATCAATTTCGAGGCAATTCTCCCTCCTTCTCTCCACCAAAAATCGCCTCCTTGGAAAAGGATTTTCTGTGCTTTCTCACATTGCTTGGCGCGGTTGGAACGTGCCCTAGCACTTTACCGATCTTCCAAAATCCACTTCTTTTCTCCACCAAAATCCTTCTTCACTCTCTTGTGATCCCTCCTCCACTCAATTCAAATCTCCTTGCATGCTACTATAGTGATATGGCTCCAAAGATGAAGCTTCCCCAAAGAAGAAAGTCAATCCGTGAGCCTGAAGAAATTGGCAGAAAGAAAAGGCAAGCTGGTCATCTTCCAGTGCTCCCACTCCAGTTTCAGTACCTGCTCAAGGTCCCCCTCAATCCTCAATAAGCCCCAGTAAGAACCCTCTTTCTGATAGAAAAGTAGAAACCGGGAAGAATATAGATTTTCGGTTCTTTGAGAAAGAAGGCTTTACTTTTGCAAGTAAAATTAAAAACCAAGGATGGAAACTCTACTGCTCCCTTAAGGAAGTCACCTATGTTGACCTAGTTAGAGAATTCTACCAGAACCTACATTATGGAAATGGGTCAGTGACTTCAACAGTCAAGGGAATTGATATCTGCTTGGATTCTAGGATATTGGGAGAAATACTTCAGTTGCCTAGTGAATGATACTCATATATGGAACTCCCAATTAAAGAAGAGGGGATCAGAATTATTTTAGGAGAAACCTATTCAGGAAGTTTAAACAAATTGGAAGCAAAGATTCTGTCCATTGAGATGAGGGTCCTGCATCAGATGGTAACAAAGCTATTCTTTCCTAGGAGTGGTAGACATGATTACTGTCTGGCAGAGATGTATGTATCATGTTTCATGTCATCACTCAGACCCCACTGAACCTCCCTGCACTTATGATAGAGGCCATGAGAGAAACTTTGAACAGATCCAAGGCACACTTGCCTTATGGTATGGCCCTTACTAGAGTATTTAGGAGGTTTGGAGTTAGCTGTGAGGGGGAGGCACCTACCAAGCTATCTCATGTGGATACTTTCAACCAACACAGCCTGCACAGAATGGGAATTACAAAGACTGATGGTGGTTGGATCAAGGGATCTGAAGAAAGAATTGAGGAAAGAGCTGAAACAAGAGCTGAAGACAGAACTGAAGGCAGAGGAGAAGAAGAAGGTCCATCTTCTCCTATACATGACTTCAGGACAGTATCACCAGATACCCAGTTCATTCCTGATACAGAGGCTGGCCCTTCTGAGTTTACTAGGATGCCCACACCAGTGTATCAGCCAGAGACCAGAGCACATCCATCAGAGTTCAGACTGGCTGACGATCAGATAGAGCATATATCACAGCGTGTGGCTGCCTTGCTATCTAGTCAGTGGAGCAGTACTTCTTTTGCACCTGGAGCACTTCTTCTGATCAGACCATTACTCCCCACATCTCCACTGTGATTCAGATGATATCAGATCAGTCCATTCGGATCCAGCAGCTTGAGGACACAGTCTGGAGATTGACTGGCAGAGTTCTAGACTTGCAGGGGCAAGTCCTTGCTTTGGCCCATCCCAAGCCACAGGAGTCAACTATTGAGGTCACAGACCTCACTGCAGAGGCTGGAAGGCTCAGAGGAGCACTAGAGGGAGGATATGAGTTACTGAGGAAAGAGATCGAGGATCGAGTGAGCATGCTACAACTCAGTTCACTGCTCTACTCCAATCTGTTTCCAGAGCACTGAACGTACTTGATTCTATCAGACTCACCCTTTCTGTTCAGTCCTTAGCATCTCAGCGTACTCAGCCACCCAGTTCTTCTCGCTCTCCTGCTCGTGCCAGAGGCAGACGGGGTAGAGGACGTACTTCTGCTAGAGATCCATCAGCTTCTCATACCATATCTGATGACTCCGATCATTGACTTGTCTTGATCATTACTAGACCCTAGGTGTTAGTATCTTGTTCTAGGATCTGTACCTTAGGGCCATGTATTGACAATTAGCTGGTTGATTTTTATAATATGAACTATGTATTGAAACAATTATGATATTAATGGAATCATCTTTACCTATATTTCTATCTTTTGTAATGATGTTGATCATATTTTGGTTATATATATTCTCCTTGTTGAAATATTGTCTTCTCTTTGTTGTTGTTTGCTGTTGATAATTGCTATATTAAGGGGGAGCAAACATCTGTGATTAACTCTAAAGGGGAGAAATTAAAGAATTTCAGAAAAAGGAGAAGTTAACCATGTCTGATGATGTCAAAAAGGGGAGAAAGTAAAAAAACAAAAAGCAACTCATAAAAGCAAAACCTTAATTAAAAGAAAAAAAAGAAATTAAACAAAAAGCAACTCATCAAAAGCAAACCTAATTAAAAAAAAGCAAGCAACTCATTAAAAGCAAAACCCTAAATTATGAAAGAAAAAGGGGGAGAAATTAAACAAAAAGCAACTCATCAAAGGCAAAACCCCAAAAGCAAAATTACAAATTATGAGAAATTAATTGAAGAATTTAAAGAACAATATCAAAAGTACAATGCTAAGTACAATGCAATTATGTAACTTTTAAACTACTTCTTTACATATACTCTGATTTACTTTAAAAAAATTTAAATATGCTCTGATATACTTCAAAATTCCAACTTACTCTGATAATCTTAAAATTTTTTTTAACTTGCTCTGATACATCATAGAATTGTTCTGATACATTATAAAATTTTCTCTGATACATTTAAAATTTTTTTCTTGCTCCGATACATTGCAAAATTTATTTTTGCTCTGATATATCTTAAACACAAAATGAGCTAATACACTTTCAAAATCAAACATGCTTTGGCACACATAATTATTTTATGTATCAAAAGCAATTAAAGCACATAATTAATTTTTGCTCTGATGCTAAAACTAAAATCAAATGAAATAGCAAATTTTCAAAATACAACTTGCTCTGATAACAAAAATAAGTTGTCTGCTCTAACACCAAAATCACATAATCCAATGAGCATATCTTCAAATCTTTAAGCAAATGGACAAACTATTTTTGTATATGATATTTATATTACATGCCAAAAGAATCTTACTCTTTTCAAGCATATAAATGTATAATGCATTCTTTTGAAATTATTGATTCACATAAATGCTTTTGTTCAAATGTTTTGTCATCATCAAAAAGGGGAGATTGTTGCTCCTAGATTGATTTTGATGATTACAAAGCAGATTGAAGGGATACAAATATTTTAAATTAAAAAAAGTCCTTATGCTCTTCAAGGGCAAAATCATAATTTCACTAAAATCCTGATTTGATAGTACCATTTGGTAGAACAAATGATTTGAAATCTATTGGTGAAAATTTCATTGTGTTTGGACTTATATTTTTGAAGTTATGAAGGTTTGAAGTGCATGAGTCGACTCATGAGTCAACTCATGGCACTATGAGCTGATTGGCACGCAAAAATTACACATGGCACGCTAGTTTTCTGGCTTGGCACGACCTGTGAGTCGACTCATGAGTCGACCCACAAGGCATGAGTCGACTCATGAGTCGACCCCTGCTGATTTGAGCCAAGAATTTCCAAAAAATCATTCTCTGGTTTTTGCAACAGAGGTCGACTCATGAGTCGACCCCTGAAGCATGAGTCGACTCATGAGTCGACCCCTGCGATGGAAAATGTCAGCAACGGCTATTTTTTTGCCCGTTTTAATTGCCTTTTATGCTTCCTAAAATTGCTCTAACGGCTCTTTATCTGCCTAAATTGTTTTCTCTTGCTTCTAATGCAATAAAATGCTTCAAATGGTGAAAGAAATTGCAGATTAAATAGCAGATCAAACTGAGATCAAAAAGAAGAGAGAGGATCCGAAATCTGCACGAAAAAGCCTGAGATCAACGAAATATTTGAGAGAAAAAGAAAAGAGGATCCAAAATCCACACGTGAGATTGTGAAAGAGATTCGAGAGCTTTCAAAGAGAGGATTTGTCACGCCTACTGTTTCAACTTTGATCTAGAGATCGTTCAAAGCTTTCAAGAGATCTTCAATCAACGATCATCCTCTTCTCAAGTGTTCATTCAAGCGTTCATCCACCTTGAGAAAATCCAAAAAGGGTTTCTTCATTTGAGTAAAGTTTTTATTGTTATATTCGCTCATTTAAGGAGCTGTTATTGTATTAATCTGTGCTCTAAATTATCTTACTCTTGTAAGTAATTGTTCTTGTTTTTGGAGGATTTCCAAAACAAGGAAAGGTTGATCCAAACCTGAAATCGGAGTGTTTTGGGTTTACTTGTACCTGGAAACAAGTGATCTAGCTTGGGATAGCTAGTGTCGGAGTTTCCGACGTTTTGTATTCAGGTTGAATACAAGCATAGTGGATTGAAATTCCCAAGTAGGAGCTTGGGGAGTGGATGTAGGTGCAAGGTTGGCACCGAACCACTATAAATCCTTGTGTTTGTGGTGTGCTTTATCGCTTTACCTTATTTCTTTATTATATCCTTGCAATTCTGCTTCAGGTAATTAATATTGAATTAAAATCTTTGTCTTGTTCATCATAAGTTATTAATTAAGTCTAAATTTTTAGAAACCCAATTCACCCCCCCCTCTTGGGTTGCATAGCTGGGCAACAGAATCTATTAACCTTGATAGAAAAGTAGTCCTATGTGATTCGCAGGATAAAATTTAGAAATTCTTTTGCTAGAGTAAGTGTAATATTGAAAAAGAGTTTTCATAAGATTCACAGATGAACTTGAGTTGAGCCAATCTAGTATATAACTGATGATGTGCTTTGACGAGTTCTCCATTACCTTCGTCTAGTTGGGACATACAATAAAAGGACTGTATCACATGATAACTGTACCAAGTGGTTCATTCTTCTATTCTACTGAGTTGCCACCACATGCTGCTAGACATAACTGGTAGATCGTAAGAACTCATTAGGATTATTTTTGGATCAACGATCCTTGTCGAGGTGAGTTAGAATAGTTTTAGCCCATCAAAAAGAGTTTTTATGATATTGTAATAGAGATCATGGTATGTCTCACTACCAGATGAAATAGAACCTGAGGGATAATGCACAAAAAAAGTATGACTTGATCAATGGCCTAGATCATATTCGAATTATCAATCAGATTGATAATTTGAATTTTGAGAACTAATTTGTAAGTGTTATAATTTTTGACAGCTGCTAATTGTTCGCACAGAAACTTAAATACAGATGTTGCAATTTATTTCGGACTGATTAAATTATAGATCAAATATTAATTAATTTAAATTAAATTTAATTTAATTAGATTTGATTTAACTTAATACTAATTGAGTTCAATTATCCAAATCAAATTTGGATTTCAAGCTTGATTGGATCGGGTTTAATAGCTTTTGAATTCAATTCGATTCGGGCTTGATTTGAACTTGATTTGAACTAGATGAACTATGACCCTTAGAGCCTAGATTTTTTGAGACTTTCTCTTCAGATCTCACACTAAAAAGGGGAGGGTGTGCATGGAGACGCACCCCCTTTTGTTTTTGCATGCGTGAAAGGAAGGGGCATCAATAGTTGGCACCCCACTCCGTCTGGATATTCTTTCTTCCTAATTTTATCTTTTATTTGAATTTGATTCAAAATAAGATCAAATCTTATTAGATGAGGCATTGGATTCCTTTCTTTGTATGACAAAAATGGAATGTAAAGGTGGGCGTGTGGTATTAAAAGTAATGGGATTGCTTCTTGCCAACAATTATTCTTTGCACCTCCTTTTTGACCATGGGTTTCCTTATAGATAAGATTTGAATTTGAACCTGATTAAAATGGGATTTGAATCAGGTGTGGCATGTGAGAGACCTAATTTTTGAGTGACAAAAATCAAGAATGAAAAGAGGGCATGCACTAGTATCATGGTAGGCTTTCTTTCTTGCCGTGATAACCTCTTCTCAATGCCTCCTTACTTTCTTCCTTCAATCCAATGCCCAAAATTTGATATGATCAGATCTAAGGAGAGAAAAAAGAGAGAGAGAGAGAGGAAGAGGAGAAAAAAAAGGCTTCTTCCTCTTTTCGATGGTCTGTTTCAGATTTCATCGGATCTATGTGAAGAAGTTCGTGCAGCCTTCATCTTCTTTGAGATCTAGAAGAAGAGACCCAGATCCAAAGTTAATGTTGCTCCTTAGATTGATTTTGATGATTACAAAGCAGTTGAAGGGGTACTAATAATTTTCATTTGAAAAAGACCTATTGCTCTTCAGGGGCAAAATCATAATTTTACCAAAACCCTGATTTGAAAGTATCAAATGATAGAACAAAAGATTTGTGATCCATTGGCGAAAATTTCAGTATTTTTGGACTTGTATTTTGAAAGATATGCATGTTTGAAAATCATGAGTCGACCCATGAGTCAACTCATGGCACATGAGCTGTTTGGCACGCAGAATTTTTGGCTTGGCACAACCTGTGAGTCGACCAGTCGACCCCAAGGTATGAGTCGACCCATGAGTCGACCCCTGTAGTTTTTAGGCCAAAAATCACAGAACCCTGTTTTCTGGTATTCTTCCACAGAGGTCGACCCATGAGTCGACCCCCAGGCATGAGTCGACCCATGAGTCGACCCCTGTGACGGGATTTCTCCGCAACGGCTAGTTTTTAACCCGTTTTAAGTGCTTTTAATGCTCATTTAATGTGGTCTAACGGCTCTTTTTCAGCCTAGAATATTTTTCTCTATTTCTTAAAGCTATAAAAGGATCAAAAATATGGGAAACAAGGTGTGCATTCAAAGGAGATAAGAAGAGCATTCAAGAGAGCATTCAAGAGTATTCAAAAGAGAGAATTTGAAAAAAGGTTTTTCAAGCCAACTTTTCAGCCCTAAGCAAGAGTTCATTCAAAGCTTTGAAGAAGCCTTTAATCCAAGCTCACCAACTCCTCAAGTGCACATCAAGTCTTCAACCACCTTGAGGAAATCCAAAAGGGTCTTCTTCTCTTGAGTAAAGTGTATTTAAAGTTATATCCGCTCATTGAAGGAGCTTTCTTTTGTACTTATTTGTGCTTAAAATTGTTATACTCAGTTTGAGTGATTGTTTTTGTTTTGGAAGGGTTCCAAAACAAGAGAAGGTTGATCCGAACCTAGAATCGGAGTGTATTGGGTTGGCTTGTACCCGAGAAACAAGTGGTCTAGCTTGGAATAGCTAGAGTCGAAGTTTCCGACGTTTGTATTCGGGTTGAATACAAGATTAGTGGATTGGAATTCCCAAGTAGGAGCTTGGGGAGTGGATGTAGGTGCAAGGTTGGCACCGAACCACTATAAATTCTTTTGTTTGTGGTGTGCATAATTGCTTCCTTTTAACTCTTCATTATTTTCTTGCATTCTTGCTTTTAGCCATTAGTCCTGAATTAATTTAACTCTCCATATTCATTTAGCTATTGCCAAACATTTTTCATAAGTCATAAGTTAAGCTTAAATTTTTAGAAACCCAATTCACCCCCCCCCCTCTTGGGTTGCATAGCTGGGCAACAAGTGGTATCAGAGCCCGGTGCTCTAGCCCTTCTTTGATCTAAACAATCAAAGAGCCAAAGATCTATGGCAACCCACGTCGGCACTTCTCTAGCCGAGGGGCAATCCACCAACCGACCTCCACTTTTCAATGGGTCTAATTACACCTATTGGAAAGCTCGGATGAAAATATTCATACAAGCACTCGACTATGATATGTGGAGTATCATAGTGAATGATCCTCACACACCCACTAAAATTATAGATGGTGAGGAATCAACCAAATTCGAGAAAGAATGGGATGAGGTTGATAAGAAGATGGCCCAATTAAATGCTAAAGCAATGAATGTTCTTTATTGTGCTCTTGATGCAAATGAATTTAATCGTATTTTACTTGCTCATCTGCTAAAGAAATATGGAATAGGTTAGAAGTAACCCATGAGGGAACCAATCAAGTAAAAGAGTCTAAAATAAACATGCTTGTGCATAAATATGAATTGTTCAAAATGGAGCATGATGAGTCCATAACTGGAATGTTTACTCACTTTACTGATATTATTAATGGTTTAAAGAGTCTTGGTAAGTCCTATACTAACAGTGAGCTTGTAAGAAAGATTCTCAGGTCCTTACCAAGAACTTGGGAAGCCAAAGTGACTGCCATCCAAGAAGTCAAGGACTTGAACACTCTACCTCTAGAAGAGCTTCTTGGATCATTGATGACTCATGAGCTAAGCATGAAGCAACATCAAGAGGAAGAAGTCAAAAAGAAAAGAACCATTGCCCTTAAATCCACAGCTCCACCAGATGAAGAAACTGATGACACTGGAGATGAAGAACAGGATGAAGAGATGGCACTCATCACCCAAAGATTTAAAAAATTTTGAGAAAAAGAAACAGGGGATGAGGAAGAGGCCATTCACAAAAGGGGAACAAAGCAAAGAAAAAGAGAAAGACCAACCCCTTATTTGCTACGAGTGCAAGAAGTCGGGACACTTCAAATCCGAATGCCCACAACTGAAGAAAGGTCCCAAGAAGTACAAGAAGAAGGCCATGATGGCCACGTGGAGTGCGAGTGATGACTCAAGCTCCGATGAGGAAACCTCAACCGAACAAGCCAACCTGTGCCTTATGGCACACGAAAATGAGGTAATTCCCGAAACCCCTAGTGACTTTACATTTGAAGAATTACATGAAGCATTCTATGATTTAGTTGATGAATTAAAGAAACTAGGGATAAAGAACAAAGAGCTAAAATTGAAAAATCAATCTTTATTGAAACAAACTGAAAATATTTCAATTGAAAAATCCACCCTGCTTCAAGAAAATCAAAGCTTAAAGAATGAAATCGCCAAGCTGAAACCAATAGTAGAAAAGTTCACCTTGAGTTCAAATAAACTCAATATGATTCTTGATAATCAAAAAGCCATGTATGATAAGGCTGGACTTGGCTATAACCCCTTGAAGAAATAAAAATATCTAAAAAATATTTATATAAACTCTTTAAGTAACAAGTCTACCAATATTACTTGTTTCAAATGTGGTATAGTAGGACATAAATCATACACTTGCTTCTCTAACAAATCTGCAAACTCAACTATAAAGAAAATATGGTTTTCAAAAGGAACCATTATGACTAACCAAAAAGATCCAAAAAAGCTTGGGTACCTAAAATAAAAACTTGACTATTGCTTGCAGGTGTGTCTAGCATCCCAAGGAGGAAACAGGAAATGATATCTTGACAGTGGATGCTCGAGACACATGACTGGTGATGAATCTCAATTCATCACTCTTGATGCTAAGGATGGAGGGATGGTCACCTTTGGAGACAATGGCAAAGGAAAGATTATCGGTATAGGTAACATTGGTATCACTCCCTCCAAATACATTGAAAATATTTTGTTAGTAGATGGTTTAAAGCATAATTTACTAAGCATTAGTCAATTTTGTGATAAAGGATATAAAGTTGTTTTTGAATCGTCTGTGTGCATTATAACTAGTCCTATTAATGATGGCATTAAATTTATTGGATATAGAAATGGTAATATTTATATGGTAGATTTAAATGATTTAGCTAAAATAAACATGCAATGCCTAGTATCCTTAAATGCTAAAATTAATGAGACAAGTTGGCTTTTGCATCGCAGACTTGCACACATTAGCATGCATTCTCTTTCAAAATTAATTAAGAAAGAATTAGTTCTTGGTTTGCCAAAACTGAATTTTGAAAAGGTTAGAATTTGTGATGCATGCCAATTAGGTAAACAAACAAGAGTTTCATTTAAATCCAAAAATATTGTTTCAACTTCTAGACCTCTAGAGCTTTTGCATATGGACTTATTTGGACCAACTAGAACCACTAGTCTAGGAGGAAAATGATATGGTTTTGTAATTATAGATGATTACTCTCGTTTTACTTGGGTTTTCTTTTTAGCACACAAAGATGAAACTTTTCATGTTTTCACTAAATTTTATCGAAAAGTCACTAATGAAAAAAGATTTTCAATTCAAAATATTCGAAGCGATCATGGAACTGAATTTGAAAATCAAGACTTTGAAAACTTTTGTGATGAAAATAGAATTGGCCATAACTCTCTGCTCCTAGGACACCCCAACAAAATGAGGTAGTAGAAAGAAAAAACAGAACCTTAGAAGAAATGGCCCGTACTATACTTTGTGAAAGCAACCTTCCAAGATATTTTTGGGCGGAAGCAATTAACACAGCATATTACATTTTAAATCGTGCCTTGATTAGATAAATTTTAAAGAAAACCCTCTATGAACTTTGAAAAGAAAGAAAACCTAATATTGCATATTTTCATGTTTTTGATTGCCGATGTTTTGTGTTAAATAATGGTAAAGAAAGACTTGGTAAATTTGATGCAAAATCAGATGAAGCAATCTTTCTTGGTTACTCCTCCACTAGTAAAGCTTTTAGAGTTTTTAACAAAAGAACTTTAGTAGTAGAGGAGTCCATACATGTTGTTTTTGATGAATCTAACGATCTTCCTTCAAGAAGAATGAGGGTGTTGATGATGCAGATCCTCTAATAGAAAGAATGAAGGAGATCACTCTGAAAGATTTAACAAATCAAGAGGACGAGGAACAAGAAGACAAACAGGATGAGAGAGGTGAAGAAATTCAAGAACAACCTCAAGGTACAAATGACCTACCCAAAGAATGGAGGTATGCTCACAATCACCCTAAGGAGTTAATTATTGGTGATCCTATGCATGGGGTAAAAACTCGTTCTTCACTTAGAGATGTATTTAATCATTGTGCTTTTGTATCTCATCTTGAACCAAAAACTATTGAAGAAGCTGAAAATGATCATAATTGGATTAATGCAATGTAAGAGAAACTTAATCAATTTGAAAGAAATAATGTATGGACTTTAGTATCAAGACCTAAAAATTATTCAATAATTGGCACAAAATGGGTCTTTAGGAACAAATTAGATGAACATGGTAATGTAATAAGAAATAAAGCAAGATTGGTTGCTAAAGGTTATAATCAAGAAGAAGAAATTGATTTTGATGAGACCTTTGCACCTGTTGCTAGATTAGAAGCCATTAGACTTCTACTTGCATATGCTTGCTTTATGAAATTCAAATTATTTCAAATGGATGTCAAAAGTATATTTTTAAATGGATATATTGCTGAAGAAGTCTATGTAGAACAACCTCCGGGATTTGAAAATCATACTTTTCCTAATCATGTTTTTAAATTAAATAAAGCTTTATATGGATTAAAACAAGCACCTAGGGCTTGGTATGATAGGCTAAGCAAATTTTTACTAAATAATGATTTTTCAAGAGGTAATGTAGACACAACCCTCTTTATTAAAAGAAATCAACATGATATGTTAGTAATACAAATTTATGTTGATGACATAATTTTTGGGTCTACTAATGAATCTCTTTGTCAAGACTTTGCTAAGCTCATGCAGGGGGAGTTCGAGATGAGCATGATGGGAGAACTCACCTTCTTCCTCGGACTCCAAATCAAACAAACAAAAGAAAGAATCTCCATCACCCAAAGCAAGTACACCAAGGAGTTACTCAAAAGATTTGGAATGGAGAACTCCAAAGCAATTGGCACACCCATGAGCCCCTCATGTAAGCTTGACAAGGATGAAGAAGGTAAATGTGTAGACTTAAAATACTATAGAGGTATGATTGGCTCTCTATTATATTTAACTGCAACTAGGCCTGACATCATGTTTAGTGTCTGTTTGTGTGCTAGATTTCAATCTAATCCTAAAGAATCTCATTTGAATGCTGTTAAAAGAATCCTTAGATACTTGAATGGTACTCAAACTCTAGGGTTATGGTACTCTAAAGACTCACTAATTGATTTATTAGGATATTCAGATGCTGATTTTGCTGGATGTAGATTAGATAGAAAAAGCACTAGTGGAACTTGCCAATTTTTTGGAGTTAACCTAATCTCCTGGTTTAGCAAGAAACAAAATTCGGTAGCACTGTCTACGGCTGAGGCCGAATACATTACAGTCGGAAGTTGTTGTGCTCAAATCTTGTGGATTAAGCAACAACTCGAAGACTTTGGTATCAAACTTAATGAAACACCCATAAGATGTGACAACACTAGTGCCATAAATCTAACTAAAAATCCAATTCAACATTCAAGGTCTAAATATATTGAAATAAGACACCATTTTATAAGAGAACATGTTCAAAACAAAGATATAACTCTTGAATATGTTTGCACTGAAAATCAATTAGCTGATATCTTTACAAAGGCCCTTAGTGAGGATAGATTCTGTGAAATTAGGAGAAATCTAGGAATTCTTGATCCTTATGCCTAAATATTTCTTCAATTCCAGAGATTCAATGTCTAAATTTCTTTGAGCTCAATTTCCATCATCTCTCTTGGTTCTAAAAGCTCAAGATCATCATTCTCACAACTTGTCATTGAGCAAAATTTCTTCTCCCAAAATTTTAAATTTTTTCAGAATTTATTCATATTTTTTCTGAATTTTTGTGATTCATGAGTCGACCCCCTAGGGTCGACCCTATGGCATACTTGTAATTTTCGGCCAACATCACACGGGCTCATTCTATTTTATCTTAAAACCTGTTCATGAGCCGACCCCCTATTCTCTTCGTCTTCCTCCCTCCAAGACCCGTCATCCTCATCTTCTTTCACTCCAAAACTAAGGATTTAGCCCAAAAGCATTCTCCCTTCTCCTCTCCACCTCAAATCACCCCTTGGGAAAGGAGCTTTTCGCATCTTTCTCCCTTGATTGAAGCGGTTGAAGCGTGCCCTAGCCTCCACCGTTCTTCTCAAAACCATCTCTTCTCTCTGCCAAAATCCTTTCCATCCTCTAGTAACCCTCCTTCTCCTCACCCATTTGATCCTCCGAGTCTCCCTGCCTGCTCTTGTGGTGAGAATGGCTCCAAAGATGAAGCTCCCTCAAAGAAGGAAATTAGTCCGTGAGCTGGAAGAAAGCGTCCGCAGAAAAAGGCATGCTGCTCAGACCTTCACTGCTCCCATTCCGGCTTCAGTGTCTGCTCAAGGTCCCTCTCAGTCTCCCCTTAGCCCTAGCAAAATCTCACTATCTGACAGGAAGGTAGAAACCGGCAAGAATGTGGATTTTAGATTCTTTGAAAAAGAAGGTTTCTCCTTTGGAACAAAGATAAAAAACCAGGGTTGGGGTTTTTATTGCTCTCTCAAGGAAGTCACATTTGTAGACTTGGTTAGAGAATTTTATCAAAATCTATACTATGGCAATGGAACAGTAACTTCTACTGTTAAGGGAGTTGATATATGCTTAGATCCTATTACTTTGGGAGAGATACTACATTTGCCCTGTGAGGGATATTCTTACATGGAACTCCCAGTGAAGGAAGAGGGGATCAATGTAATTCTAGGAGGAACCTACTCGGGAAGTTTGAATAAATTGGAAGCCAAAATTTTGTCAATTGAAATGAGAATCCTACATCAATTAGTGACAAAGCTCTTCTTCCCTAGGAGTGGTAGGCATAACCTCCTTTCTGGCCGAGATATTTGTATAATATTTCATGTGATCACTCAAACCCCCTTAAACCTCCCTGCTTTAATGATTGAGGCCATGAGAGAGACTCTGAACAGATCCAAGGCACATCTGCCTTTTGGTATGGCCCTTACACTAGTTTTCAGAAGGTTTGGAGTCAGTTTTGAGGGGGAGGCATCTGCTAAGCTTTCTCATACAGACACCATCAACCAACACACTCTACACCGCATGGGATTCACTAAGATTGATGGTGGTTGGATCAAAGGTACAGAAGAAAGAGCTGAGGACAGAGTAGAGGACAGAGCTGAAGAAGAAGGTCCCTCATCTCCTCTCCATGACTTCAGGGCAGCATCTCCAGATATCTAGTTTGTTTCAGATCCAAACGCTGGCCCTTCAGAGTTCACCAGGAGGTACACACCAGTACAGCAGCCAGAGAGCAGAGCACCACCTTCAGAGTTCAGATTGGCTGATGATCAGATTGAGCAGATTTCTCAGCGTGTGGCTTCCTTGCTTTCACGTCAGTGGAGCACTTCTGTATTTGCACCGGGATCCACATCATTAGATACATCTGATCAGACCTTGATCCCCTATATCTCCACTGTATTTCAGTTGATCTCAGATCAGTCTATTCGGATTCAGCAGCTCGAGGATTGTATTTTGAGACTGACTGGGAGAGTTCTTGACTTGCAGGGGCAAGTCTTAGCTTTGGCCCATCCTCAGCCACAGGAGAGCACTATTGAGGTCACAGACCTTACTGCAGAGGCTGGCAGGCTCCGAGGTGCATTGGAGGGTGGTTATGAGTTTTTGAGGAGAGAGATCAGAGGCTCGAGTGAGCATGCATCTACTCAGTTCACTACTCTGCTTCAGTCTGTTTCGAGAGCACTGAACATTCTTGATTCCATTAGACTCACTCTTTCAGTCCAGTCTTTGGCCTCTCAACGTTCTCAGCCACCAAGTTCATCTCGCTCACCTGCTCGTGCCAACACCTCCACTCGTGGTAGAGGCAGATGGGGCAGAGGATGAGCTCTTGGCCGTGATCCATCTTCTCCCCATCCCATCTCTGATACATCTGATTCTGATCCGTAGAGTCATGTAGATCCTTGTTGTTAGTCATGTCTGGTATCAACTATCTTTTGGGCCATGTAATGATATTAACTGGTTGACTTTTATGGAATATGTATTGAAACAACTATGGTATCAATTATCTTTTAATTATATATATACTCTTTGTCATGGTGTCAATCATCTCTTGATTATATATCTTCTCTTGATAATTCATATCTATGGTAATCTATGGTATATTTTGGTTAATGATTGCTGTATTCAGGGGGAGCAAACATTAATGATTAGCACAAAAAGTTTGAAGAAACACTAAAGAGAAAACGTATTCAGAAAAAGAGGGGGAGTAAACAATGATTGATGATGTCAAAAAGGAGGAGAAATTAAAGAAAAAGAAACATATCAAAAGAAAAAGAAACATATCAAAAGCAAAATTAATAAGAAACATATCAAAAGCAAAATTAATAAGAAACATATCAAAAGCAAAATTAATAAGAAACATATCAAAAGCAAAATTAATAGAAACATATCAAAAGCAAAATTATAAATTAAGTGAATAAATTGGAGAGAAATTAAAGAAAATTATCAAAAGTAAAATTATTAAATGACTTAAAAATACAATGAGTAAATTGCTAAGTACAATGCAAATGAGCAACCTTTAAAATTATGCCTTAAAATTAGACTTGCTCTGATACATCTTAAAATTTGACATGCTCTGATATACTTATAATTAATTCTTAGACATGCATTGATACACCTAATTGTTAAACTTGCTCTGATACTAAAACTAAATAATCAAATGAGGATGAGCAATTTTTCAAGATACAACTTGCTCTGATACTAAAACTGCACAATCAAATGAGAATGAGCGAATTTTCAAGATGCTAAGAAATTTGAAAAACAAGCAAATGAGCAAATAAGATATTTTCAAACATGCAATTTTCTATTCTGATATCAAAATCACATAATCAAATGAGCAAATTTTCAAATCATTATGCAAATGGGCACTTGTATCACAAACCAAAAGAATCAATTTTCTTTTCAAGAAAATGCACTTATAATGCATTCTTTTGAAATTCATGATTCACATAGATGCTTTTGTTCAAGTATTTTGTCATCATCAAAAAGGGGAGATTGTTGCTCCTTAGATTGATTTTGATGATTATAAAGCAGTTGAAGGGGTACTAATAATTTTCATTTGAAAAAGACCTATTGCTCTTCAGAGGCAAAATTGTAATTTTACCAAAACCCTGATTTGAAAGTATCAAATGATAGAACAAAAGATTTGTGATCCATTGGCAAAAATTTCAGTATTTTTGGACTTGTATTTTGAAAGATATGCATGTTTGAAAATCATGAGTCGACCCATGAGTCAACTCATGGCATATGAGCTGTTTGGCACGCAGAATTTTTGGCTTGGCACAACCTGTGAGTCGACCCATGAGTCGACCCCCAAGGCATGAGTCGACCCATGAGTCGACCCCTGTAGTTTTTAGGCCAAAAATCACAGAACCCTATTTTCTGGTATTCTTCCACAGAGGTCGACCCATGAGTCGACCCCCAGGCATGAGTCGACCCATGAGTCGACTCCTGTGATGGGATTTCTCCGCAACGGCTAGTTTTTAACCCATTTTAAATACTTTTAATACTCATTTAATGTGGTCTAACGGCTTTTTTTCAGTCTAGAATATTTTCCTCTATTTCTTAAAGCTATAAAAGGATCAAAAATGTGGGAAACAAGGTGTGCATTCAAAGGAGATAAGAAGAGCATTCAAGAGAGCATTCAAGAGTATTCAAAAGAGAGAATTTGAAAAAGGGTTTTTCAAGCCAACTTTTCAGCCCTAAGCAAGAGTTCATTCAAAGCTTTGAAGAAGCCTTTAATCCAAGCTCACCAACTCCTCAAGTGCACATTCAAGTCTTCAACCACCTTGAGGAAATCCAAAAGGGTCTTCTTCTCTTGAGTAAAGTGTATTTAAAGTTATATCCACTCATTGAAGGAGCTTTCTTTTGTACTTATTTGTGCTAAAAATTGTTATACTCAGTTTGAGTGATTGTTTTTGTTTTGGAAGGGTTCCAAAATAAGGGAAGGTTGATCCGAACCTAGAATTGGAGTGTATTGGGTTGGCTTGTACCCGAGAAATAAGTGGTCTAGCTTGGAATAGCTAGAGTTGGAGTTTCCGACGTTTGTATTCGGGTTGAATACAAGATTAGTGGATTGAAATTCCCAAGTAGGAGCTTGGGGAGTGGATGTAGGTGCAAGGTTGGCACCGAACCACTATAAATCCTTTTATTTGTGGTGTGTATAATTGCTTCCTTTTAACTCTTCATTATTTTCTTACATTCTTGCTTTTAGCCATTAGTCCTGAATTAATTTAACTCTCCATATTCATTTAGCTATTGCCAAATATTTTTCATAAGTCATAAGTTAAGCTTAAATTTTTAGAAACCCAGTTCACCCCCCCCCCTCTTGGGTTGCATAGCTGGGCAACAGTTAAGGAGTGAGATCTATAAGGTGCTAGCATATTGATGGTCTCAGTGCTCTGATCAGATATCTCCATGTGGATAACAGCAGAGGTCGGGTGCGTGCGCGGCTATGGTCGGAACCCTAGACATCCGTAGAATTCGAAGATATGGAGATCAGATCTCTGATTTTCTTCTACTAATTATTTGTTTATCTTTGGCTAGTCAGGGGAAAGCTAAGGTCATTAAATCCTAATAGTAAAGCAAAGCAAGCTTTAGATTTCAGATCATAGTAATGTGTTCATGTCAAGATCCTAAGCATGATTTTTCACTGTGCATAATCTGTTTTATAAAAAAAATTTGAAGTACACATAAAAAATCACCACTTTCTAACACATCAAGTGGCCAAGATGTGTGGCATCAATTTAAAATTGGTGTGGGGAATGGATGTGCATGAGAAAAAAATTCAGACTCCTCAACCACATGGACTCTATGTCCAAATGGCACAAAGATCAGGGGTTTTGGCTCAGATAAGATCAAGTCTAACTTGATCGAAGACTTATCCATTTAATTAGCCATCTGATGGTTGACCAAAAGTCCATGCGCAAGATAAGAAATGCATAGAATCGAAATGGATAAGAATAAAAAAGGGACGCCCCTCTCTTAGGAGCGCCAAACAACTTAGTGCACGAAGGAAATCCCACACACCAAGAGAGAAAATCTCTGGCATGTGATTTTCAAATTAGATGGTGCCAAACCCCTTGGCTCAACCAGCCAAGGGTCAACCCAATCCATACACAAAATAAGCTTGAGTTTAATTGGATGTAATTAGCCCAATCTGGAACCAAAAAATCGAATCCGACTCAATTAGGAGCTAGGGTTTGAAACACATGCTAACATATTCATCCTGCAAACATGATCTAATCCAATTAGATCTTTGATCAATTTTCTTTATGTGTGATCCATTGGATTCTACATCTAGTTAATAGTAGGTCCGAGTGCAAGTTGACTGAATTTGATTAGAATACTTTTTAATCGATTTAGGTCCAACCGTGCTAACCCAATTTCAACAATTAGAATCTTTTCTAATTGACAATCGAATTAAACTCTTTAATTTGATCAAATCTGTAAGATAAGATTGATGTCTAGCTACGTATCATGTCTACTCAAAAGATATAAAATTTTGATGAAAATATTAAAAATATCCTTCCATGGTAAGTTACCATGCAATTGAATCCTGCAATCATACTGCATCCCAAATATGACTATGGATGTAGAATCTTGTCAAATTTAATTTCATATTGATATTCTCTCAATCTTATTATGAATATTTAATTAATAAATATTAGAAACTCTTTCTAATTTTTATTCTCCTTTGATCAAAGTTTCTTGAATCATCATTTGATTAGAGTAAGTAAGATGCGATCTCCTCTTATCAAAAGTGATCAATTCCATGTTAACCTACTCACAACATACATACACGATCTACCATATCTAGAACACCCTATATATGACTAAGTCATGAATGAGTATGAATCAAAATATAGATTCATATATACAAGATTCTATGATAGTCTCAGGTCAAAAGATTACTTGCACAACTTCCATTAAGAGAAATATCTTTTAACAAGTAAGACTTCATAAGATATTCTCAAGATGGATCAATTCAGTAAACTCATTCACTAATGAGCACCCACATCCTTGTATTAGTATCACACATAAGTAATTATGAGATCAATCATCCTCTCCATGGAGTATACATAGGATGTGCCAGTCTTATTGAAAATATTGATCTCCGACTCAATGGTCCATTGATTGAAAATATTCTAGATTAGGATTTTAAGATTTTAGATCTTATTGGTATGACCTTATCATAATCCTAAAATCATTGACCTAATTTATAGGATTCATCATAATCTTAACAAATATAAGATGCAGTATATGATGGAACATAAATGCTTTTTATTTATCCATAAATGTCAATTACATGAGTTAGAAAGATTAAAAGAGAAATCCATCAAAATACAAATTTTGATTGGCTTGTAAGGTATTATTCTTTCAAGATAACCTTTTTAGGAAAGCAAGCTACAATAGTAAACCACAAACCACTTCAACAATAGCAAAAACATAGTAAACAAGTGGTGTGTGTAGAAGACTCCATTGCAATATTAATGGCACCTGATACAAGTGCAACCCCCAATTAAATAGCACAATCCAAAATGGTAACCTTCAGAAATGCATGCACGATTGCATTTGCCTGGTCTGACACAGACATATCGCCCATATGTCTTGCTAAATTCATAGTCAGGTTCAATGCATCTAGCTTCTGCTTTAGTCACCTCTTGTGCTAAAACCAAATGAAAGAATCAATGATCAATATTGTCATACAGTTGTTGACCATATTAAATAACTTGTCCCTTATAAAATGCTGCTCTTTAATCAAACTAGTTTCAAAAGCTAGGAAATTTTGGAGGTATGCTCCATTATAATATGGTTATTGTTAATTCCTGCCAAGCCTCTCTTATCTGAAGTTTCCATAGGCAATATTGGACATTAATCTATAAAAAGTTAAATTTATCTTAAGAGTAGTTGCAATGCTTAGACTAATAATTCTACTTAATGGAACATGATTTTTCATCTCTCATTCAGATTCCTTCTATGCCAACATGGATTCTATCATAAAATTCATTGAATTCCATGTGTTAATATTATCTACTTGAAGGACAAGTAATTGGTAATATATGTGTGAAATCTGAAAAAGCCAAACCACATTGGTTATATGGAAAATCTTTAGCCTTTTGGATTCTCAAATTAGGCACCATGTAATTGGTTTTCTACTTGCATTCTTCATGTTTAATTTATATAAATTATTTCAAGACTAGGCAATTATTAAATAGCTCTACCAAAATAAGCAAGACCTCAGTATACACAAATAATATCTCTGGTCAATTATTACTATGGTAGAAAGATCATTATTAGCCATTATAATAAAAAAATATGGTATAGTTACACTCAAATTACATGTATGATGGACATATGCATGGTTTGTAAAATATGAGGCAATGTAAGATCACATATTACTATTACAAACAAAATTTTGATGATCACTACTCAACAAAAATACTTACAAAATAATGTTTCACATTATTTATCACAATGCAACAAAGGTCATTATTAACCATTATTTGAACAAATATAGTATAGTTACAAACAAAATTACATCCTTCATTGAAATAGAAATGTTTTGTAACATATAAAATGTAATTTTTTAACAATATTTTTGATCAAAATATACATTGGGAATTGTGTGTAATGTTGTTATAATGACCTACATGATATATAAATTCATATAATAATGCAAAGGGGCCTCCATTTTTTTAAATGATCATCTTATAAAACAAAAATATATATGAGATACCCTCGAAAAGAGATAGAGAGATAGAGATACCAGAAGCCAATGTTAGGAGCATCAGTAATAAAAAATAAAAAATGATTTTTCTGGCCTCCATATCAAATTGTAACAATGAAAAGGTGTGAGCAGAAGTTCTATGTTTCTCAAAGCTTTGGAGCATATGTAGTGGGATTCGAGGGCCTTTTATTGTAGCACAAAAAAGATGAAATAGGAAAGCCTTAAGTGCTGGCAATTAAATCTATTCTTATCTTCTCACCAAATGCATAACCTTCGATTCTAAAAGGAGTGGTATTAACACTACAAAAAAATAAAGGGATTAGGAACGTTCTATTAGAGGCGTTATTAAAATCATACCTAATAAAAATAAATGGAGTCGTTTGTTACCATTCCTATTAAATAATTTTTAGGCATATTTTTTTTTCATTCCAATAAAAACTTATAGGAACATTATCATAAAACCACTCTCAAATATAAAAGGAAATAGATTAGAAACGTTTCTATATACCAATCTAGGAATATTTCAACAAAAATGTTTCCATAAATCTTGCCCAATTTTTTTACTCCTAAAATTGTTTCAAAATTTATGAATTTAATTTTTGCCTCCTCATCTTATTTTGATCCCACTGATCCAATCAATAAAAAGTAAAAAAAAAAAATTATGATCTCTTGTGTGCCTCTTTGCAGCCCTCTTTGGTTGTATAATAAATAATCTATTTCCATGGCCAGCACCTCATTCCATTATAAGAGTTGCCGTACGAACCAAATTCCCAGCACCAGTACCTCCCTTAAGGAAGCTTCCTGGCTTGTTTACCAAAAATATATATATCTCTTAAGGAAGTTTTTTGGCTATGGTAGCCTTCTCGTGTTCCCCTCCTCTCATAGGAAAAAAAAGGTTCCTTCCCTTCTCTCTTGCAGACGACTCTCGTGTACCCATTCTTCTTTGTGCGAATGAATCCTCTCATAGAAAAAAAAATGTGCCTCCTCGCATTCTCCTTCTCCCATAAAAAAAAAATATTCTCTCTTTTCTCTCTCGCATGCCTCTTCTGTACCCACCATTGTCTCTCACGCACGTCCTCATGTTCTCCCTTCTACCATAAAAAAAAATCCTAAAAATTCTATCGTGCCTCCTTATGTCCGTAGATCCTACGAAAAGAAAAATCCTATGCAGTAATACTGTGACTTTGGAGAGGATACTGATTCAGAAATCTCTACTTTGCTTTCTCTATTTGGTACATTCCCAGCCTTTCGACTTTTTATCTTGTGTATGTGCCTTTATTTTTTTTTTATGGATTAGTGGGCTATGGTTTTTCATTTTCTTTATGGGTTTTTAGTTTTTCTTATTCTTCTTTGTTTAATTTTTTATTTTGGATGAGTTGAAACTGGTCATTGTAGTCTGCCAGATGTTTCACATGCACCATTCTAGTCCAAAAAAAAAAAAGAAAATTACATGCTCCCTCTTCATTGGTTTTGGGATGATCTATGGAATTCTAAATATTAATCCAATTTAGTACCTATTACGGACGACAACATAAAAGAGGGATTATTCTTTATGATTCATTCTACTGTATTTTCCAGTTTATTGGTAGCTTTCAAGATGGTCATTCAGATGTTCTCTCTCTTATTTTAAGTCTCCTTGATGTATTTTTTTTGTATCATTTTTATTGCTTAGATATATACATATGGCAATCCTGTGATTGATATATGAGGCAGCAATAACTTGTTAGTGATAACCCTAGCCTGTAGGGAAGGTGGGAAGATCTATACATAGGTTCGATCATTTGGATTCGGCTACATGCAGATGTTAGTTGTTATGTTTATTTTAGTATTGTGTAATTATACTGTTTTACTGGAAAAAAAAGTAAAAACAACAGCATGGGGGTCCAACTAGAGAAACTTTTTATATTACCTAACAAAAAATATGGACAATCTCACCTGAGATTGAAAGCTGAACCTATCGAAACCCCATTGCATATTGTAACAATTCTATTAGCAAATTTACTTTCTAATAGCTATGTGCCAAGTCTAGGTCGATGTTGTCTAAACTAGCCTAAAATTTCTTAATATGGTGGGTCTGAGTGCTATAGCTCATGACCTGACTTGTGATTGGATGTAAGTATTTTCTATCTCACGATTAAACATTTTAGGAGGTAGAAGTTCACCATTTTTTTTCCTTAGTTCATGGAGTGCCTCTTCTGGTGTCATTCTATTACTATCTTAGCATTATCTGGCCCAAGTCTAAAATTTACATAACGAATTAATGCCTATCGAAGTATTTAAAGAGCATTAGTATCTATTATAATTTTTTGTGTTTTCTACTTGCTGTTATATATTGATTCAAAGTTCAGCTCTTTGTATTGGTTATGAAAATTTCTTGACACAATAGCAGTAAGTATGCGTGCTACATAAAAATTACTGAATTACTAGAATTTTGCTTATATTTAAATTCATGCATGGTAATTGCTCATATTTATCAGTACTTAGAATTTTATTTCTAATATTTATCAATGCTTAATATTTTACATAGGAAATGGCATCTAATAAGAGTTGGATACAAATACGTAATAGGCTATCTGATGAATATAAAGTAGGAATGGAAGAGTTTCTAAACTATGCCTTTGAATGCTCTACTGAGAGTGATAAGATTTTATGTCCTTGCATCAAGTGCAGAAATCATAAGTATTTGAATAAGAAAGATGTTAGGCTCCATTTGTTGAAGCATGACATAATCCGTGATTATACGACATGGACATTTCATGGAGAAACTTCAAATGTCATTTGTTGGTGTCAAAGGAAAGATGCATTAGATACTTTTCAATCTGATGATATGACTGGATTAGTTAATGATACTTGGACTATAGCTAAAATGGTTGAAAGTATTCGAACTGAGGGGATTGATGAAAGAATAGTGCCCTACAAGCCAATCGCATGGGGATACAAAGCAATTTTTCTTTATTTTCTTCCTACTCATTTGAATGAAATTTTTATTTAAGAGGTATTGTGTTTTATCATTTGCTGCATCATACCTTTATGATTATGATAAACTCCATAGATTAGGATAATAATTTTAGGGCCATGATGGGATCATGCCAATGAGATCTAAAATCTTAATAGCCCCAATCTTAAATATTTTCAGTCATTGGATCATCGAGTCAGGGATCGATGATTTCGATAAGATTGGTACGTCCTATGTATGCTTAATAGAGAGGGTGGTTGATCTCACAACCACTTGTGTAGTGATACGAATACAAGGATATAGGTACTCATTAGAGAATGAGTTCACTGAACAGGTCCACAAAAAGAATATTTGATGGAGCTTTACAGCATGTCAATAGATGGTTCTATAGTGGGAGTGGTGCATGTGATCTTTTGACTTGAGATCATCATAGTACCTTATGTACGTAGATCCTTACTTTGGTTTATTTCCTAGCACACCACTTTAAGATGTGTGTGGGATATTCTAGATATGGTGAAGTATGCATAAAGATTATGAGTGGTCAATAAAAAATCAATCACTCCTTGTAGGAGGAGAGAACATCCTATATGATCTCATAGGATGGTGACTCTGATGGTCACTCCTTGACATATTTTTATACCCATGTCCTTTTCGGGATGTTGTGTGATCGAAGGATTGAATTGTATGGTAACTCACCATGGAAGGATAATTTTAGTATTTTTGCTGAATTTAAAATCTTCTGGATAGTCATGACACATTGCTAGGTGTCCATCTTGACTTGTGACTCGTTAGAATTAAAAGAGTTTAATTCTCAAATCGATTAGGAAGACTACTAATTGATTAAGACTCTTCAGTTATGTCGAGAGTCTGGGTCTATTGCTGCTTAGATTTGGAACCCAATGGATCACACACAATAAAAATTTGATCTTGATCCAATCAATTTGAATTTATTATAAATTTAATAGGTTAATTGAATTTCTAGCACATGAATTAACCCAAGATCCCAATTGGGTTCAGTATAAATGTGTTTGTGCTAACCTTTTGCTTGTTGCCTTGACCTAATGTGACTGGGTTTGAACTTATTTTGAAATAGGTGGCTTATCTGATTTTTAATGGAAGAGTTCTATTTAAATCCATCTTCTCCATGTTAAAACCACATGAAAAAATAAATGAGGTGTCATTTAGTTTAGGCATTTAAGGAGAGGAGTCCTTCTCCTTTACTCTTAATTTTCTTACATGTTCCACTCATTCTTTTATTTTGTGCACCATCAAATGGAGCCTTGGGATGTGGGATGTCGAAGAGAAAGTAGAGTCCTTCTCTTGGAAGGAACTCCATGCCAAAAATATTTTGGGATGCCCCACTTTTTGTGCGATGAATTGGAAGAGTCCAATTCATATCAAACTCTTTCATTCCTTTAATTCTCCATGTGTTTATTAATTCACCATGTCATGAGATGGCTCTTGGAATTATGGGTGAAAAAGAGAAGGAAGAGTTCTTCTCTAGCAAGGAGTTTGAACACCACAAAAAAAATGGAAGCCATTTATTTATGCAGTGGATATGGAAGAGTCCATCTTATCATGGACTCTTGGTATTTCACGCATTCTCCCTTTCCACATGCCATATTTTGGCATCCAAATTTTTTTAAGCAGAGGAAGAGTCCTTCTTCTTGTTAATCACTTCCTATTCCATGCCTTGATGCTTTGGATTATATGTAAAAAAATTAATATGTGCGTGTAAGAAAGATGGGATGCCAAGAGTTGGCATCCCTTGGTGTCTTGTGTGGTGCCCCTTCATCTCTTATATAAGGGGTGCCCCATATGGCATAAAATTCATCCAAAAATTATTTTGGATGTGGGATTAGATGAGGAAGTGGTAGGAAAAATTTGAAGTAAAAATAGAAAGGAAAATGGAGAGAAAAATAGAAAGGAAGGGAAGAGAGAAAATGAAAAGTATGAGATACTTGTCCAGAAATCAGATTGTTCATGTGTTGAACATAAAATCTGATTTGAGTGTGGTGAGATCTTTTGGGAAAGAGTTTCTAAAGAGGTCAAACTAGATATATCCTTTGAAGGTCTGTCACTCTTCTTGGTCTTTAGACTTTTTAGGTACAGTGGATAATTCCTCTTCCAATGATCGTTAGTATTATAGTGAAAATATTTTTCTTTATCTAAAGCCTTCTTCAGAGTGTCATTCTTCAGCCTATTCTTATTCTTCTGCTTCTTCACAAGTTTATTCTATTTTTCTTAAGTAAACTTTCTTTTGGAGGAAGATGCCTACTCAACAGTAAGAATAGAGTCCTTTGAACTTTTCAAGGTTCTCTCTGTTGTAACTAACATGTTGAGTAATTTAGATAGAGTGTAGTCTAACTTGTTCATATGGTAGTTTATAATAAACTAACTATATAAACTAATAAGAGACTACAAGATCAAATCCACCTGTAATTCCTTTAGTATAGTCATGCTGAGCTTCTCAAATTCTTCCAGATCCTTAATCATTATCAGATTGTAGACTGACTGTCCTTCATGTATTTTGGAGTTGAAGAGTCTTTTAGACACTTTAAAATGTATAGTGCGGCTTTGCTCACTATATAATTCTTGTAGATGAGTAATCATGACCCGATAGTTGGTAAGTACTCATGCTGGCTTTGCAATTCATTGATCATCAAAGCTAGTATGTAGTACTTCATCTGATCATCATCATCCATCCATTTATTCTGTGCTGAACTTTGATCAGCACTAGGATGGCTTGGCAAAGTTGGAGTGTCCTGATCAAGTGCATACCCTATTTTCTCTAGAACCAAGATAAACTTAAGATTTTTGAGCTAATCCTAAAAGTTAATATCGATCAAGTGGTTGGACTGTAGGATATGGGCTAAAGGGTTTGAAGTTGATATGGTTAAACTATGAGAGTAGAGATTCAAGTTAGATATTTGTACTTAATTTTATATTTATTCTAGAGATTTTAAGAAATAAATAGGCTCCTACTATTTTTTTGGATCTCTTACACTCTCCAAGTAGAAAAATAAAAATCTTAACATGACAAGAATTTCTAGTGGGTAGTATGGTCCCATCGATGCACATGCACCTCATCTGATAGATATTGATGATATGCATACTGATGAGTGGACAACTCTTGTCTAATGCTTCTCTAAGTATGTTGCAGTGATTCGATCTCTAAGTCATATGGCTCACTTGATAGATATTGGCCACACTCTTTAGTTAAGTCAGATCAATCATTCAAATGCAAGTATGAAGTCATCATTAGGTCCCTCACCTGACAGATATTGGGCCCAACCCCATCTTCACCATGCAGCAATCTTTTGCTAATAGAGTGGTTGCATATTTCTGATACAATTGAACCACTGTGATCAGCTAAAAATAATCAACATCAGTAGCACGTCCGCACATCTACAATGGTAGAAGATCGCTAGACTTAATATATGAGAGGAGATTTTAATTTAGGTCTCATCTAATTAGTCACAACAATAGCTCATCTAATTAGTATGGGCTAAATCAAACTATCAAGCAACCTTATTCAAGACATAATCTACCAAATTAGCTAGGTAAGTGGAGATCGGTGAGAGGCACCCATTTGAAGAATCAAGGGTCCTATTTAAGTAACCACTTTTCAAGCACTTACCTTAGATATCAATTGATTAATATGATTTTAAATAGATTAGCTTAAGTGATTCAGGCTTGAGCTACAAAGCCGAATCAGGTCTTTAGGTTATTTGATTTAACATATAGATGTCAATTGATTCGACTAACTACAACTATTGGTTTGATCTTGAGCATTCTTGATCTAATCCTAATCAACTCTTGACTCAATTTGATCAACTACTCATCTTAATTTGATTCTATTATGTTCTAATTAAAAACTCTAAATGTAATTAAATTACAAGACCTAATTTGATCTACCTATGACCAATTTTTCATGCATAAACATAAATTTTAGTTCTTAATTATTTGTATGAAATGACATGTTATGATCTTGAAACTACTTTTTAGATCTAAACAAATATTTACATATCTCATATATAGATAAAATCATGTCTAACATGAAAATTCTTTTCAAAATTGTCCAATATCGATATAGGACAATCTTTCCAATATAAGAGGTAAACCTTATGCCAAGACAACCTTATAGCATACCGATGTCAGACTATTAATCATATTAATTTTAGATCTGATTAGAAATTAGATCTCATCCTATCCTCATGCATATGAATTCATGTCTTTAATAGCACTGTTAGATTTTAGGTATTTTGTACATGTAGATTTCAAATAATTTTTGCAATAGGCAGCTAAAGAGTAGATTAAAATATTTTAATCTACACATGTATAGATTTAATCTAAACACCTACAGATTTAGTTCATATGATGAAAATAAAATAAGCATGCATCTGATTTCAAAATAAAAATAATCTGATGATCTAATCACCTACTTGTAGTGCTAATCTCTTTCTTCAAGATCTAAATCTAAAGATGTCTGCAAGTTCTGATAAAGCCGCACATATGTCTGACCTCTACGGGTATCCACATACGATTGATATAGATCAAAAGTATCTGAGATCACCAAGGTGATACCTTTCTTTTAGATCTCGCTCCCTTGATTTATATCTGATCTCCTTCAACTCTTCACAAGATTGCATGAAGAAGATCTGAAGAGAAAACTGTGTGCGAACACCTTTCGCATTGGATTGGAAGAAGAAAAAGAGGCAATGGATTAGAGAACTCCTTTCTCTCTTTCTTTTTTCTCTCTCTCTAATTTTCTCTCTCTTTGTTGGTGCATTAGGGTTGGGATGTCGAAAGTAGATGGGGCACAAAAGAGAAGTGGTGCTAGAATTATTACTGCATGGAAAATATTCTACATGAAAACATTTTCCTTCTCACTTCTATGCTTGCTAAATAGAGGTGTCTAACAATCTCTAACCATCCTAGATAAGATCATCCTAAATCTGAATTAAATTCAAATCAGATTTAAAACTTGATAAAGATAAAGCCTTGTCCAGAGTAAAGAGAAGATCAGAGAAGAGGGGCACCCACCTTTGGTGCCCTCTCTCTTTTTTATGCATGCCAAAGAAGGGGGCATGCATCCCCATGCGTGTCCCACATTTCTAGCATGAGAAAGAAGAAGAGTCCCAGTAAATTTGGGACTCTGATACATAAACCAATTTGGGTTCAATTCAGATTTAATTTGAATCTAATTCAAATTCGATTTGAGCCCAGTTTGTTCTAGACTTAATCCTAATCTAATTAGAATCAAATCTGAAATCCAAATATCAAATTAAACTTGATTAGGTCAAGTCTAATCAAATTTAATTTAATTTAATTTAATTAGGACTTGGACCTTAATTTGATCTCATTAAATTGCATTGCAACAATTGCAACTTAGTCCTTCTTGTTAACTATTAGCAGATCTTTTACTTATAAATTTTATAAATTGATTTAAATTATCAATCATATTGATAATTTGATTATGATCTAACCATTTGATTAAATCAAACTCTTATTGTGTGTGACTCATAGGTTCTCTTCTATCTGGTAGTGAGATATACCATGATCTCCATCATAGTATTATCGAAACACCTTTCAATGGATTGAAATAATTTCAACTCACACCTATCAAGGATCATCAATCCAAAATGATCCAGTGAGTTATCATAATCCATCAGTGATGTCTAGCTGTATGTGATGGCAATCCAATAGAACAGAATAAGTAGAATCTCTAGGTGTAGTTATCATATGATTCAGTTTTTCTATCATGAGTCCCAACAAGATGGAGGTTATGAAAAACTCATCAAACTCTAATATCTATCATATGCAAGATTCAATTAGCATGAGTTCAAATCATAAAATTCATGGAAACTCATTTTCATTAATCATCTTGCTGTGGCCACAGACTTAAAGACTCAGCTTCTCAAATCCTATAGGACTACTCCTTATCTACTAATTGATAGATCTCATTTAGATGTATACCCTACTTCTGTAATGAATCTATTGTAGCCAACGTACACTATAAAGATTTAAATGGCTAAAAGATCATGTTTATGTGCAGTCAAACTATAGAACCCTACTATGAGCAGTCGAGGCACCGAAGGTCAAAGAATCATTCACACTACTATAGCATCAAAAAGATCACTGACGAGTGAGTAGACATCCATATGATTTCTTATATAGTCATGCTCAGTATTGATATTCTCCAATAACTACCCATACTCTCACTTAGTATCTCCATACTATAGACTCGAGATTCATCTATCCCGAAGAAAGTGATCTATGCATCAATCTAATCGGATCAATCACCATCCCCATGATGATCCATTGATCTGAAGTAATTTAAAAATTAATTACATATATCTTAAATTTTTAATTCTTAAAAATATATATTTTTAAGTTATTAATTTTTTTAGACAAATCAAGGACACATTACATAAGAATAAAAATAAAATTATCTATTTTATTGATAAATTAATATTTTAAGTATAAATATATATCCTAAAAATTATAATGTGTCTGTCATATTGACTTCTAGTGCATACATCTAATACTTTCAATCTCGACCTACAATGCAAGCCCAAGTGTTGACCAACTTTCTTATGGAATGTACTGTCCCAAAAGAAGAATGGTCCTCAACAGGATTCGAGGTCTCATCCTCGACAAGATCTAAGGATATCGAAGAACTGCCCTTGACAAGATCTGAGGGCTCATCCTTGACAAGATTCGAGGATGTTGAAGATCCATTCTTGATAAGATTTGAGGACAAAAAAAATTTCTTCATTGGATTCTACATATTGATTGAGCTGCAAATGCCCAAGGATGTGGCATCGGGCTCATTTTTACCGGCTCGAAAGGAGTCATAATGGAATATGTCCTCCAATTTAACTTTAGAATCTCAAATAATGAGGTTGAGTATGAAGTTCTCATCACTAGACTCCGACTTACAAAAGGACTCAGGATAAAAGACCTCAAGGTCTTCTCCAACTCGCACCTTGTTGTCAGCTCTAGGGTGGATACAAAACTCAACATCTAACAATGACAAGATACCTTTAGAAGCTCAAAGAAATATCGACAGCCTTCCAAACCCTAAAAGTTTAGTGGATTTCTAGGTTGGAGAATATTCGAGCTGATACCTTCTCTCATCTCGCCACTTCAATTTTGACCAACCATAACAGACAAGTCTTTATTGAGCATCTATAGATATGGAGCATAGACAAATCCATGGTACTTCAGGTTGAGCATGAGCCGAGTTGGATAGATCACATCATGGACTACATGGTTAATAGAGAATTACCTTCCAACCTTGTTCAAGCTTGGGTGATCAAACAACAAGCACCTTGGTATGTGAAACTCAATAGGTGACTTTACAAAAAATCTTTCCCTTTACCTTTACTCCATTGTCTCTGACCTTTCGAAGCTGACTATGCCTTTCGAAAAGTACATGAAGATATCTATGATAATCACTTAGAGGGCGAGTCACAAGCTCATCCGATAAGGGTACAATTGGCCAAATCTTCAAAAGGAGCCATTGACCTCGTCAAATGATGTGAGTAATGTCAAAAGTATGCTAACATACAAAAAAGATTTATGGCCGAACTCACATCAATTGTTGCTCTTTATCCTTTCATTATGTGGAGAATCAACATTCTCAGACCATTCCCATAAGTGATCGGATAAAGGAAGTTTCTAATTATAGCGATCAATTACTTCATTAAATGGGTCGAAACCTAGCTCTTGGCATAAAAATTATCGAGGCAAAAGCATAATATTTTATATGAAAGTCGATTATCTACTGATTTAGACTTTCACGAGCCATCATCACTGACAATGGGCACCAGTTCGATAATAAAAAATTTAAAAATTTTTGTTCAAAGCTCCGTATCGACCATAGGCTCACCTTGATTGCACATCTATAGTCTGAGAGAGAAACTAAAGCAACCAACCACACTGTCCTACAAGGATTGAAAATCAGACTTAGTCAAGTGAAAAGAATGTGGGCAAAAGAACTCTATAACATCCTATAAGCATATCAAACAATACCTCAAATGGCAATCAGAGAAACTTTCTTCAACCTCATCTTTGGAGCCGAAACAGTTATTCCGATAAAGATCGAGATACCATTGACTAGGCTCAAGGTCTACGATGAGCAAGAATACCTAATCGGCTTCAAACAAGTTTGGATTTACTTGAAAAAAAATAAAAGAAAGAGCTCGGAATAGAATGGCCTAGTACCAACAACAAGTAGCCGCTATTACAACTCCCAAGTAAGAGCGAAAACTTTTTGACCCAAAGATCTAGTGCTGAGACAAGCTGAAGTATCCAAACCTATAGAATGGGGCAAGTTAACTCCAAATTGGAAAGAACCATACCAGATCATAGAAGCAATCCAACCTGGGGTGTACAAACTGGAGACCCTCGACAGTACTCAGATTCCTCGAACATGAAAATTCGAGAATCTTCGGATGTACTACTAATAAAGGATGTAATTACTTGAAATAAAGTCACTTTTCTTTAAGATTTTTATTAAAGGTCAAATGAGGATCAACGACAAATCATGCATCTCTGATGATCAAAATGGATGCAACCCTTTATCGCACAAACCTCCAGAGATATCTTAGCTCAAACTGAGACCTCATGAATTATATTTGATAAAATGATGACAACAAGGATCATAGGATATTTAGATGCCAAACTGAACCCCGATGATTGGGTCAGTGGACTGATCCCTTAGAGATATGTTGGCTTTAGCTGAGACCTCCAAAATTTTATTCGACAAGATGTCGGCAACTAGGGGATATCCTAATCTAAGTTAAGACCACCACAAATGAGATCCTCTAAATAAGATTCAAAATATGATCGAAGTCATTGACTTGGCAAATTTTGTCCAATATTGTTGAGATAAACTTTGAGAATCTATATCAGCAAAACATAATCCTAAGAATAGCCTCCATTCGAAAGACTTCAGATACGATGATCATTTGATGACAAGGAGATATCCTGATCCAAGTTAGGACTTTCACAAGCAAATGTCTTGAAAATAATTTGATGACTAATTTTGAGGTTAAAAATCAATCGACAAGAAAGATTGGCCAAAATATAACCAAATAGTCAATTCAGGATAGACCTTGTAAATCTTTATCAAGCTATACGAAAACTCAACCTATATCCTGATCTATCTGAAACTAATGACTATAGAAATTCCAGCAACTAATGTCAGAATAAGCTTTAGCAAGCCAATGAGCATCAACGACATGAAAAAGAGAACACCCAAATAAAAGATAAAATAAACAAAACCATACTTTTTTCATTGATTATTTTTTTAAAAAAAAAGGTGTGAAAAAGATGGCATCAAAAAGTAGGTACAAAAAAAGATGAAGGTCTAATCTTCATCTAAAGAGAACACCTCAATTTCCTCATCATTATTATTGGGGCAGAGATGCCTAAGCTTTAGCTTTGGGACCATATGCAATAGACGGGTCTTGCAATCTTCAAAGCTCTGAATAAAAGTAGTAGCAAAGGTGTTGTTAACCTCCTCCTCAAAGGCCGCTGAAGCCTTGTAATCTTTGTGTAGCGATCTCAGACCTTGGTAGGAATCCACAACAAGGAAGCGGGGGCTGCCTTAAGGTAGGGGAGGGTTTGCCCCAACCCATATAGGGGAAGGTGGAGCCTGACTCAGTGGATGGACTTGTGGTAGCCACAAGATAGTCGATGTAGTAGCAACGAGAGGTTCAATTCGGTAGTCCTCGCCCTTTTAGATGAAGACTCCCCACGAGAAGAAGATATCTTCTTCAATACCTGTTTCACAATCCATGGCTTCATGATTGGCAGAAAGGAAAAAGACTCTCTATGAAAAAATGTAGCAACAGAGAATATCAATTGGATGGCAAAAATCTACTAGACAAATGGTCCATTTATATGGGCCTTGAATGGTGCGGATCTCATCATCAAACTACCGAATCATGCCATATGGATAGCTCTGAAATAATGAAATCTCTGTGACCCTTCAATCCCATGAATAAATTCACATGAAATATTTTGGAACTTCTCATGACTTGCCACGTGACAAGTCCAGATAGGTCCAAGAGCAGCTTTTAGAATTAATTCCCTCAGGAATGACATAAAGCACCCAGCAACCTTCAATTTATTAGGCCATGACCATCAACTTTTTGCCTTCAAAGCCAAAATAATATTTGCCTCAAGCCGCTTATCTTTCATAAATGCATTGGGATCATGAGCACCAGTCTCTCTGAATAATCAAGGCATGATTTCCAAAATAGCTGCTCAAATCAATATCAAACTTCATGGAAAGACATAGCAGTTCACTTGAAGGCCAGATGACTCGGATTCGCTAAATCAAATATATGCTGAGAAAATTTTCCAAAGACTATTACTTTCTTGTCTGAAGCAATCACTTTGAGCTAGGAAGTAGGGGGCACGTGTTGTAGAGTTGGATGCCCTCGGGCATTGTCCTAAGATCTCATCCTCGAGCACACTCTTGAGATCGACTATAATGTCGAGGAGGACTCCAGATAGTAGATACCATCCTTAGCTATCTACTGAGGACAGCAACACACCATTAATGGCTCTGGCTGATGATTTGCTGAGATTGCCATAGAAAGATAGAAGAGGATAATCACATCGGCACTCGTTCGACCCTCCAGCTTGAATGTCGACCGATCTCGAAGTCTTAATCTTGCCAACCACATAGGATAATTTTCTATGATTGACATCAATAAAGACACATCTAGGCCAAGGCCTCGACCATATGCCGACCACAGGTCACTATCTTATTTAGCTACATGGCCATCATTTGGAATCTTTGTTAGCATATGGCCATTGCTCATGACTAATAATCTCTAGATTTTCTATCCTAATAGCTTAACAAATCAAGATCCGACCTACCAACCTATGTAATGGTCTATATTTCCATCTTTATGTAAAGAGGCTAGAAGGGGTCTCTCAAGATAGGCAATGCTAAGCTCCTACTCTCTTCTACTATTCTCAAAACTTTGGGTGATTTAAGTATTGAAGGATCCCCCATCGGACAAGCCTAGCAAGTGTGGATTTCTTTTGTAGGTCTTTCGTGGTGTCCCGACATCCAGATTTTCCTCCATTTTTGGCTACATCGGCATCTTCTAGAGCCTTAATGCAACAATTTATAAAATGTTTTGAACTTTAGATTTTCTCATTTGCTTTTGCAAATAAGAAAATGAAATAAGAAAGATAAAGAAAAAGAGTGTGGTTCACATGCTTCTCCTCTCTCCATCTAACTTAAAGTGAAGGAGTCATCATTATTTATGTGGTGGTATCATAGATCTATAATAGTAAAAGAAATGGCAAGATTACCAAATAATTCTTTTTTTTTTTTGCTTTAGTTTTCAGCTTTAGTATCGAGCACAGTTGTTGTTGTTGTTTAGGTTATGTTAAGGTTTCAGTATTCAAACAAGAGACGTTGTTGAGAGAATAACTCTTTTAGTGGCACATAGCACTTCACACCATGAGAAAGATGGAGGTGGTTGAAGTTGCTATCGTGATCATATCAGAGCCCCATGAAAGATTTATCCATATGAAGGTGCAACAGCAAATTTGGTCATTCAAAGATTGGCAAGGATATAAGGAAATTTGCATGTTTGGAATCCATAGTTAGGTAGTGTAAGAGGATGAGTTCCATGATACTGAAGAGAGCCAAAAGAATGAAACTTTATAGATCCGTTGGACCTATGAAATCTTGTGAAGTCGCTTGATCAAAATGCATGCAAGCAGATTTTCTAAATCCAAGCAAAGTCATGTAATTAAGAATGAAGAGAGCAGGTGGATATGTTTCAATATTTGGATGGATCTATGAAAGTGAGCCACCAGAGCTTTGTACTTCCCCTATTGGTCAGAGTTATGTTTACATATCTATAGAATTCTTGATAGGGGTAATCCCAATTGACAACTTTGAGGAAGCTGCGCCTAGTTCACAAATCAAACTAACAATTTAATTCTTCAACCTTTTTTACTTGATGGGACAATTTAGTTCAACTTATCCAGGTGGATGTTCGAAATTAAAGAACAAAAACTGATACCTAGTAACATACGGATGTTAACAAAAGCTGCGGGGTCTCATCCAAATCTTTTCTTCTTTCATGATATAACGCATGTCACATAATTGGATCTAATACGAAATATTGTTATTTTGAGCTAAAAAGATAAAAAAGTATAATATATAACGATAAAGTTTCAACCTGATAAAAATAGTAGAAAATCAAATAACAATTATAATGATAGGATACTGCATGGTTGATACACATTTAACACTAGTTACTGAGTCATGCTTATAGAGGCAATGGGAAGTTACTGAATACCTTTTCTCGCATGTCTTTTGCTTTGTCCTCCAGATCTTGCAAATCCCCTCCGAGTTTTATAATTTTTTTGTCTACTGTATTTGCATGGCTAATGAATGGGAGAATCTCATCTTTTATAAAATATCTCACAAAAGAAATGATGTAACAAATCTCGCAGCCACTCATTTTTATTTCTTTCCCTCCTCAAACCTTAAACAAACTCAGTAGAACAAATTAGAAGGGATGGATCCAGGAGAAATAGATGATCAAGATGATTGAAAGGAAGGAGCTACAGCAAAGAAGGCCAAGGGAGCTGGTGAGAAATCGGGAGAAGGAAATATGTGGATCAAAATGATGATTTGATGATGAACAATCCCACAGGATACGTATGAAATTATTATAGACTCAAGTACTACTGGGGCTTCTTATATATATAAAAAAAAGGTTTTGCTAAGCAGGGCATAGGTTAGCAAAACCCAAAATGAAAAGTACTATTGGGACTGATTATGTTTCAAAGGGAGCGCACTGGTTAGCAAAACCCAAAAAGAATACTGCTGGGACTGATTATGTTCCAGAACGCTGCTCCCTTATCCAACGTGGCACTAGGTGTGCCGCTCTAGTAGTAATCAGTATCCTTTGATATTTAATATTTCTTAAAAATCAGTAAAATTTTTATTAATCAAAAATTATATTTTTTTTATATTTTTTGTGAACAGTATAATTATTCTTATAAAAAATATTTACTTTTAATACCACATGAGTTAGCATCTTGAATAAAAGTTTGGTTGATTTTCAAGAAACATTAAAGATTTCTTAACTAACGGTAATGATTAGCAACACCCAAAAAGAAATGTACTTGTGGGCCTTATCATGTTTCAGGGAGATGGATCCTCTACGCTACTTAAAAAATACCATAAGATATTATATATGTTTCGAAGATATTCACCAAAAAATAGATAACCTCATGCTTACGCACGTACATTAAAATATTAAAAAATAGATAAATCTTAAAAATATTTGAATAATTTAGATAAACATCATATAATTATTCATCTTTGATGGGTGTCTTTGAAATATACACAGTATCCTGCGGTATTTTTTGAGTACTGCAGAGGATCCCGTTTCATGTTTCAGAACACTGCTCCCTTGTCCAACGTGGCACCAAGTGTGCCACTCACGTAGTAATTAGTAAATGGTCCTACTGATGAGAATTGCATCCATGCTACCATGCTAGATGGTGGGTAACTCAGCCAGAGCAATGGCGATCCATGATGAGTCTTAATTTAATTTAATTTAATTGATGTTTCCACCATCTCGTTATCAACCCCATGAAATGGCGACTTTTTGTCTGGAGATGTCACGTGAAAAACGCAGCTAGTAGCGAGTTGTTTGGAAAACTCGATGAGATTTGGACCCATTATCTTAACTAGATTTAGGTGAGCGTGACTTATATCAACACTATATACCTCCCCTTTCTGGATCCCGTGAGGAAAGAATAAAAAAATGGAAAGAAAGAAAACTTGTATCTTCCTACAAACCAACAGAAAAAAGATGTGGATTGGCGAGCTAACAGACTTAATTTCTAAAGAAAAAACCAAACAGACTCTAAGGGGTCAACAAGCATTAACAGCGGCCACATTAGTGTGAATAGGAGAGACCATCAGTGGCATCAAAGATTCCAAGGTTGATACTAACATTAAGGCCGAGAAAGTTGGCCATCAAAAATTAATGATGAATGACTCAAGAGGATTGGATTCTACTGTTACCTTCCAGTGCCAATATCTTTAAAGCAAGTGTCGTTATTCAAGTAAATCCTTAATCAATTTTTAACAAAAAATAATATAACATTCAAAAATGGTTAAATAATTATTGTTTTCTTTATGATGCAATAAAATGTGAAAAACCAGCATAGACTTTGAACATACTCTGACAACTTACAGAATCTGTGACATTATTTTAGTGGTATTTTTAGAAAATTTTAAGAAATAGTGCTTTACCCTATGTTTGTTCTAAATTGCTAGCTATGGCCTACGGCATGTCAAGAGAATGGAATCCACCATAGCATTTTAGTGGCAGTTTTAAAAACACCAGACAATGATGCATGAGGTGTTAGTTTATAGACATTATCTTTTTAATGAATGATTAGTCCATGTAAAATAAAGTGCCAGTTAATTATATATATATATATAAGTTAACCTTTTGCCCTTTTCATTCCATAGGAATCATAGTTTATGATTTATATTTCTCTATTGGTTACTAATTAAACAAAAATTATGTTAGCTTAGGATAGTAATGAACATTATAGCTTCAATCAAAGGCTTGGCTAAATAATTAAGTTTCTTATATATCATCAAAAGTTAATTGTTAACGATGAGGAAGGTTCCCCTTTTTTCTTTTACGACATTGATGTTATTTAAACTTTTAACGGCTCATGTCCAGTCGTTCATCGCTAATAACAAATTTTTGTCTCTAATATATATTAGCAACAAAATTTTCATCGCTAATATTTAGTCATCAATAATCACATTGTTGATAATATTTTATGATGGAAAAAAAATTCATCACTAATAAAAGATATTTGCAATGAATTTTTTTCATCATTAAAAATAAAATATGAAAAAATTTAATTATAAAAAAAGTATTTATGATGAATTATATCATCGCTAACAAATAAATAAATTAATAGTGATAAAAAATATTTCATCGCTATTAATTCCAAAAGTTTTAGTGACTAAAAGTTTACATCACAAAAATATAATTTAATAAAAAAATAAAAATTGAATAATATTAGTTATGAAAATTTATGTCGTAAATAATATAATTTTTGATGAAAATTTATATCACTAATAATTATTTATGATGAAAAGTTTTCCATCATTGTTAATTATATATTTATTAAAAAATTAAATTTGTTAGTAAAATATTTTTGGTGATGAATCTTTCATCAGAATAATTTTCACTAATAATTTAGTCATTTTTTAAAAAATATGTGAATATATATTTTTAATTTATATGTATAATATTTTTTATAAATTAAAAAATTAAAATAAAAAATTTACATAAAAATTGATAAATAAATTTTATTATTTTATTATATTAAATTAAAATTATAAGAGATTTGAGAAAAAAAGTTCATCAATAAGCTTCAAATATCGGCATGTGGAGAATGAGTTGGGAATGGAGAGCGATCGACGGAGCTCGGACCGATGATGGAGCTTGGACCGAATTGCTGCTGCCTCATCAGCTGTATCATCTACTTCATGTGCACCATCCGCTCCATCATCTGGATCTGGAGCTGCTGATACTCATTGATGCATGCACCCAACTCTTGAGCTCATTGCTTAGCCTGCTATCGATCTTCGGTAGCTTGCCTCTGCACCTCCATTAGTTGAGCCTCACATGCAGAATGGATGTCAGCCCTAGATGAGCATAAGGATGAGGGAGCAGTGATCCATACTTTAGACCCTAACATAATAGGGTCTCGTACCGAGCACCTGATCACAGATCTCATCATCTGTGGGTGCGGTCGAGCCCTCAGAGGTAAGCTGGGATCTGATGTCTGTCATACGATCCTGAAAATTAAAATTAGAGTTATTTTAATTTTTTAATAAAAATTAATTATGAATAAAAAATAATTAAAAAAACTTACAAAGAGCTCTTGGCTCTCCGTCGTCCACTCCCTCGACCATCGCTGGTGGGTTCGCTGGTAGAATCGAGCCTACCAGAAAGCTGGCCACACAGATCTCTCTATAATTTGAAAATTAATTAAAATTTTTTTAAATAACTAGAGAATTATATGCTATTAAAAATTAAAAATTACCTACCATGTGCTCCATGTGACGAGCGAACGATCTCGAACCCCCATAATGCGGTACGATCTGTCTCGCTCGATACACCATATTCTTGGCACAGCATCTCTATAAAATTACCAGTCAAATTAGTAGATAACAAATTTAATTTATGAATAAATAATTAAGTCATTAAACTCTAAAAAAAAAGTTTAGATGTGTAACCTGATATGTCAGATCCTCGTAATGCCGGCATATGGCAATCCAATCATCCATGGTGATGCTGCCATAGGGCTGCTACCACGCTGCCTCTTCTCCATGATCCTGCACCACCCAGTACCAATGCTGATACATATGATGGCGATAATCCTTGAAATGCAAGGATAGATGAGTGTCAATGGCTCGCCTCACATGATCCTCCTCAAAATCAATGATGTCAAATACACCTTGTCAATAACAAATATTAGAGAATACTATGCAAATTAAATATTCATAATATAATTTATTTTATCTATAAGTGGGTGTAGAAAATTCTCTCTGAGCCGGTAGAACGTGATGCCAATCGAAGAGCATCACGGGGGCATTTGCGGCATATGATGCCCGCTTAGTCTGCCATGGCTCATACCATCCCCTAATGGGTTTGGTGTAGTCAGTTGGTATCTCGATCTGGAGACATTGTCCTGGGTGCTCGCATCTCCAATGCTCTAAAATGAGGTTCTTCGATGGACCTCACCCTCACCTCACTATGATGAAGACTGGCCTGAAACAATAATAAATAAATCATTAATATGATCCAAATAAAAGAATCAAATTTTATTATACAAAAAGTATAATAATACCACTGGGACCTATCTCACTAGGACCCCATCACTGGGACCTACCTCACTCGGACCTACCTCACTGGGACCTGCTAGTGCAGGACCCTCTGACAGTGGAGCCGATGCAGTAACAGAGATCGATGAAGGCACCTCAACCTTCGAGGTAGACTGTGAATGCGAACGTCGTCATTTGTCTTCTTGTGCCATATCTGTAATAATTAGATATAAATAAATATAATATTAATAATAATAATAAAATTAAATAATATTTTAATGAATACAATTATATCGCATACCATTATTGCAAGACAAGATTGAATGAAGAATATAGATCTACTATTAATATTCGTATCTTCCTCGATGTGTAGATCCTCCTCCGAATCACAGTAATCGATATATGTGTCATCTTCTATCTCATCATCATTTATGAACTGATCGTCACCCTCCGACTCATTAAGATTAAATAAAAATCAGCTTCAACTTCATTGGATGGCAGATCATCCCTATTCAAACGTGCCGTTACAACAAGTTCTTTATCAACCAAAAGCTCGCTAATGTTTGTTCTTCTTGTTGAAAAGCTTCCTCTGCATGTAAACTTGAATTTTCATCTATCTCTAATCGGGTTGGTATGTCATATATGCCTTTAGGTGTTATTTTTGTACAACATGCCAATTATCTTAATACTTTAGATCCTTCAAATATATTACTTGTTTTGCTTGAGTTGCTAATATATACAGCTCATTTTGGTACTATATTCATGCAAAATTTACACTGATAAATTATGAATCAATATAATATTGATCTTTTTATTACTAATATCCACCATTCACACTGAAATAAAAATATAAATTACTGGACCCATACTTTAGTTCTATGATATCTATCAGTACACCATAATAATCAATCTCTTCTTCTCCTTCATATCTTGTTGTAGCAATTCTACTATTCTGGATCCGTCGTTGCATCTCAAGCTTCTTTGTGTGAAATCTCATTCCTCCAATGATATAGGATGTGTAGTAATTAACCTTTGATCGAAATCACATGCTAAATCATGCAACTCATCGGTCGCACCCACTTCTTTATTGAAATACTTATGTTTCATCTACATCATAAGATAAAAAATTATGTTGGTTCAAATAATATTATTTATAAGTAAATAAATAACATATCATTAATGTAACTTACAAGATCACCAAACTATTTTACAAATTTCCTCCTATGTCGATCATCGGCATCCATATTATTCTTGCTACATAGTATACTCTTGTGCTCACTACAAGAAGTTATAATTTTTAATTTTACATCGACATAAAAAATTACTTAAAATATTAAACAGTACGATAAGATGGTATTTACTCAATAAAATCTTTAATTTTTTCATAATTATTTAGAACGTAAAAGTGTGCCTTGGATAGCTCGTTCATGTTTATAAATTCATATCTCCTTGCACCAATAGGTCGAACCATTTGTTTAAATATAGACAACGTTGGTTCATTATCACTCCATTTGTGGTCTGCATTACAATCTGTACGATTGAATCTTATTTTGATATCTATAAATAAAAATAAATTTAAATTTTAAAAATATATTTACATCTTATAATTGATATGACAAAGTATGTATAATTTTTTTACCTTTCAATAGGATACATCCATTGATAATGTACCGATCTGGCCAAAAGAGCTTCCTTTGAAAGATGAACAGCCCGATGCACCATCAAAAAATGATGGTGAAATTTTTTTTTAACTTACAAATAATGAGTACGATATCCTTCTGTGATCTCTCAAGTAAGTTAATCTTCAATTTTCAGCAATACAGTTCTCGAAAGAACACTCCCAACTCCATCAATATAGTTTGAACATCACCACCCAAATAGCCACGCATGACCACAAGAAGCAAACATTGCATCATCACAATGATGGTTGTGATTGGGGATAATCATTTGGAGATACTAGACCACTCTCACCGTCTAGCCAACCTGGACTATCTCCTTAAGGCTATACTATCCATTCATTTAGAAAGCTAGGATTTTTTTCATAGAGCTTTAGTGACCCTACTAATCTATTTCTTCATCTGTATAGGAATTAGCTCTCATATATTTTATATGTTTCATGTTTTCATCATATACTATATCATATTTTGGTTAATCTATAAAAATTTGATCTTTGATGGAAATTTAATATAGTTGATCAAATATTTGCTTTGTTTAAAAAATTAAGAGAGAGGAAAATATGTTTTTGAAAAGTTTATTTCTTTAAATTGAATGAATATACATGATTTGGAAGAAAAAGAAAAAAGTTAAGAAAAATAAATTTACTGACATTTATCATAAAAAATAGGAAGAGAAAATATTATTTAAATATTATAAGAGAAATCATTTTTAAACTTAAAAGAAAAGTTACTGATAAACTTTTATATTTTATTTATCTCAACCTTGTCATATAAATTTGTTTGAGCATTCCTGTTATTCTGTTCATTTGATTTATTTTGGAGGAATCATTTTTAATATAAAAAAATATTCCTACTTTGCATGTTTTCAGCACTTCTATTATTTTTGCTTCTTTAAATTTTTGAGAAATCTTTCTTGAACTTAATGGAAAAATCATTATTAATTTTAAAAGAAAAATCATTAATGAACATGCATATTTTGCTTATCTTGATATAGTTGAGCATTCATGTGATTTTGTTCATTTGATTCACTTTGAAAAATTTATTCATGCTTTGCAAGCTTTAATCTAGTCATCATTTCTATTATTTTACTCTGATTGATCAATTTTAAGAAATAAATTTGAAAAATATGTCTCTTGAATCTTTTGAAATTGGTAGCAAGCTAATTTTTCAAATTGTCAACTATTTTTGAGAAATAGGTTTAAAACTTACTCTTCTTAATCTATAAATGGCCTCAAGAAAATTTTTAAGGAAATATTATTTGATTTGAATTTCAAAATAATTGATACCAAGAAAATTATTTTTTAAGAAAATTTTCATAAATGGTATCAAATAGCTTACTATTTGGTTTGTATTCCATTGCTCTATCTTTTGGCAAAAACAAAAGATTATTTTGTCTGAAATCTGATCTGACATTGTCATATTTCTTAATATGATATCATTTGAGATAAATTTAAAAATTTTATATCTTTTTTGAACTTAATTGAGTGATATTTTTTAAGAAAAGGAAGAGATGATCTTATTAAAAAATAAAATATCTCTTTATGATTTATTTTCAATGATCTATTAATATCCATCCATAGTGATTTATCATTTAGGTCTAAATTTAATTGATTCATTTTTTTAATTAGAAATTTCATAATTGATATCATAATTTTCATAATCGATATCAGATAGATTGTTATTGCCTCGTACTCTATTGTTTTATCTTTTGCCAAAAAAAAAAGAAGATATTTTGTCTTAAATTTTTTTATATAGGTATTATATCTTTGAGATAATTTTTAAGGATTGATATCTTTATACACCAAATTGATTGATACTCCTTAAGAACATGAAGAAATGGCTTCTTGAAAAACTAAATATATCTTATATTTTATTTTGAATGAATCTTCTATTTTGAAAAGCTCTATCATTCTTAAATCTTTAAAGTTCAAAGTAATTTTATAATTAAATTTGAGAATCTATTTAATGCATCAATTTTATTAAAAAATAGAAAGATATATTTTAAATCTATATTATTCAAAGAGAGAAATACTTTTGAATCTATATTGAATTTGCTGTAAACTTTCAAAAAGGAAGAAGTTTTAAAAGGAGGGAAGATAGAAAATCTGAATTTAAAAGTTAAATTCAAGTTAAATTTGAAAGAGGGTGAACTTAAATCAATTTTTAATATATATATATATATATATATATATGTTTATTTATTTATTTATTTATTTGAATTTGAGTTGATTTTGATGATATTGTCTAAATTTTTTTCTTGCACTTTTTTATGCTGTCAAAAAGGGAGAGATGATATTGTGTTAAGTATATACTTGGGTTTCTATGTTTCTCATATGCTTCTTTATTTAATTTGAATATATGGAAAAAGTTATTCTTGAGATATTCATTTGGTTTGCTTGAAATAATCATATGAAATGAGTATATGTTTGGATGCATTCATGAAGAATATTCTTAAAAGTGCTTACATGTTCACTTCATATTTATATTTATATTGGTTAATATATTGAAACACATTATGTTTTGTTGCACATATACTCAAGTTTTGTCATCATCAAAAAAGAAAAGGTTATTAACCCTATGATTGATTTTGATGATTACAAAACTCTAAGTATGTGTTCAAAGATAATATAAGATTTTTTGGATATTCAAAATACAGAATTTATCTATGAAAAAGATTCTATCAAAAGAAGTTAAGAAATTCAAGACTAAAATTTCAAATTTTAACTTAATGGAGTCGACCCCAGAAGGCTAGTAGCTGATCTCTTTACAAAAATAGGTTGAAAATAAAAATTAAGTTTCGGATGTTTAGGAGTCGACTCTGAGAAAGATGAGTCAATTCAAGTATACTTAGAGTAGACTGACACGCACTCGAGTCAACTCCTATGAAAAAAGAGTTGAGTCCCTTAATGAAAATAGAGAGTTGCATTTTCAAGACTCCAACTCGAGTAGATCCCAAAAGAGCTCAAGTCAACCTTAGGGCAGCTCAAATTGACCCTGAAGAATTCGAATCGACCCCTAACATGGGATCAACAATGACGATTAGTTTTTCATACTTCTCAAATGGCTATTTTCTACTTCAATGGCTAGTTTAAGCCTTCCAATAGCTAAAACTCACTCTCCAGCTAATATCAAGCATATTAAAAGCTAGAGAATCAAATTGGGAAGTAAGAGAGAAAGAAAATTAAATAAGATTTTTTTTTGTGAGAGCTTCACTGTATATCATTAAAAGGGAAAAAAAAGGTATTAAGTACACAAAATTCAAAAAGCTTTCAAGCAAAATCATCTTCATCATTTCTGTATCCTCTCAAGCTTCAAAGAAGAAAAGATAAAATTTTAAAAGAGAAACCATTCAGCTTCTTCTCTGTGCATCAAAAAGTTTAATGTTTCTATTTTTACTTTATACTGAAACTCTCATCCTATATTTTTGTGATTTCTTTACAAATTTCTTTGAGATGAAAGAGACTTGGGATTAAGCCTATCCAAGCATGACAATAGACTTATAAGATTTTGATTGGTGAGCTTGCAAAATCAACTAGATGGATTGTGAATCCAAAAAATAATCTATGTAAGGTTTTAGTTGAAGATGAGCTCAAAAAATCAACTAGATTTGGTTATGAGCTCATATAAAATAATCGCTCTATAATCATAGTGATTATAGTGAAATTTTCAAGAGAAGCCTAGAGAGTGGGTGAAGGTATGGGGTTGCACCGAGCCATTGTAAATTTCTTTATATTTATATTATGGCTTGCTTTTCTTGTTTTATTTTATTATTGTGCATTCATTAAGTTATTTCTACTATTGCATATTGCATACACCTCACAAACACTCACTACAACAAAACAGATTATTAGCGATGAAATATTTTCATCGCTAATAATAGATTTTCATCGTTAATATATATTAGTAACAAAATTTTAATCGCTAATATTTAGTCATCAATAATCACATCATCGATAATATTTTATGATGGAAAAAGAATTTCATCACTAATAAAAGATATTTACAATGAATTTTTTTCATCATTAAAAATAAAATATAAAAAATTTAATTATAAAAAAAGATATTTATGATGAATATACCATCGCTAATAAATAAATAAATTAATAGTGATAAAAAAATTTCATCGCTATTAATTCTAAAATTTTATCGACTAAAAGTTTACATCACAAAAATATAATTTAATAAAAAAATAAAAATTGAATAATATTAGTGATAAAAATTTATGTTGTAAATAATACAATTTTTGATGAAAATTACATCACTAATAATTATTTATGATGAAAAGTTTTTCATCATTGTTAATTATATATTTATTAAAAAATTAATTTATGTTAGTAAAATATTTTTGATGATGAATCTTTCATCAGGAATAATTTTATCATTAATAATTTAGTCATTTTTTAAAAAAATTATGAATTATATTTTTAATTTATATGTATAATATTTTTTATAAATTAAAAAATTAAAATAAAAAATTTACATAATAAATTAATAAATAAATTTTATTATTTTATTATAGTAAATTAAAATTATAAGAGATTTACAAAAAAGGTACATCAATAAGCTGACAAATATCGACATGTAGAGAATGAGCTGGGGATAGGGAGCACTCGACGGAGCTCGAACCAATGATGGAGCTCGGATCGAACTGCTGTTGTCTCATCAGCTATATCATCTACTCCATGTGCACCATCCACTCCATCATCTCGATATGGAGCTGCTGACACTCATCAATGCGTGCAGCCAACTCCTGAGCTCGCTGCTTAGCCTGCTGTTGATTTATGGCAGCCTACTATCGATCCTCGGTAGCCTGCCTTCGCACCTTCGTCAGTCGAGCCTCGCACAAAAAATGGATGTCAGCCCTAGATAGCATGAGGATGAGGGAGCAGTGATCCCATACCCTAGATCCCTAACATAACAGAGTCTCGTACCGAGTACCCGATCACAGATCTCATCATCTATGGGTACGATCGAGCCCTCAGAGATAGACTGGGATCTGATGTCTGTCATACGATCTTGAAAATTAAAATTAAAATTGTTGGGTATAAAAGTGACCACAGCCGAAGTCCTCAGCGGGATCGACTGCAGGAAGCCTCCGCCCGGACTCCTACGGGAGCTGGGCTTCGTCCTCGACTCCAGCAGATGAAGACAGACTCCATCTGGACTCCTACGGGAGCCAGACTCAGCCGACGACTTCAACAGTGAGCAGCCTCCGCCCGGACTCCTACGGGAGCCGGGCTCTGTCCTCCACATCCACGGCTGGTAAGCACTGTCCGGACTCCTACGGGAGCCGGACTTCGCCTTTAATCTTGATTGCAGGAAGACTCCACCCGGACTCCTACGGGAGCCGGGCTTCGTCCTCGACTCCAACGGCTGCAGACAGACTTCGTCCGGACTCCTACGGGAGCCGGACTCCGCCGACGACTTCAACCGCTGGTAAGCACTGTCCGGACTCCTACGGGAGCCGGACTCCGCCTTTAACCTTGATTGCAGGAAGACTTCACCCGGACTCCTACGGGAGCCGGGCTTCGTCATCAGCCCCAGCAGATGAAGACAGACTCCATCCGGACTCCTACGGGAGCCGGACTCAGCCGATGACTTCAACAGTGAGCAGCCTCCGCCCGGACTCCTACGGGAGCCGGGCTTCGTCCTCGACTCCAGCAGATGAAGACAGACTCCATCCGGACTCCTACGGGAGCCGGACTCAGCCGACGACTTCAACAGTGAGCAGCCTCCGCCCGGACTCCTACGGGAGCCGGGCTTCATCCTCGACTCCAGCAGATGAAGACAGACTCCATCCGGACTCCTACGGGAGCCGAACTCAGCCGACGACTTCAACAGTGAACAGCCTCCGCCCGGACTCCTACGGGAGCCGGGCTCTGTCCTCCACATCCACGGCTGGTAAGCACTGTCCGGACTCCTACGGGAGCCGGACTTCGCCTTTAACCTTGATTGCAGGAAGACTCCACCCGGACTCCTACGGGAGCCTGGCTTCGTCCTCGACTCCAACGGCTGCAGACAGACTTCGTCCGGACTCCTACGGGAGCCGGACTCCGCCGATGACTTCAACCGCTGGTAAGCACTGTCCGGACTCCTACGGGAGCCGGACTCCGCCTTTAACCTTGATTGCAGGAAGACTTCACCCGGACTCCTACGGGAGCCGGGCTTCGTCCTCGACTCCAATAGGTGAAGACAGACTTCATCCGGACTCCTACGGGAGCCGGACTCCACCGACGACATCAACAGTGGGTAGACTCCGCCCGGACTCCTACGGGAGCCGGGCTCCGTCCTCAACTTCAACTGCTGGTAAGCACTGTCCGGACTCCTACGGGAGCCAGACTCCGCCTTTAACCTTGATTGCAGGAAGACTTCACCCGGACTCCTACGGGAGCCGGGCTTCGTCCTCGACTCCAGCAGATGAAGACAAACTCCATCCGGACTCCTATGGGAGCCGGACTCAGCCGACGACTTCAACAGTGAGCAGCCTCCGCCCGGACTCCTACGGGAGCCGGGCTTCATCCTCGACTCCAGCAGATGAAGACAGACTCCATCCGGACTCCTACGGGAGCCGGACTCAGCCGACGACTTCAATAGTGAGCAGCCTCCGCCCGGACTCCTACGGGAGCCAGGCTCTGTCCTCCACATCCATGGCTGGTAAGCACTGTCCAGACTCCTACAGGAGCCAGACTTCGCCTTTAATCTTGATTGCAGGAAGACTCCACCCGGACTCCTACGGGAGCCGAGCTTCGTCCTCGACTCCAACGGCTGCAGACAGACTTCGTCCGGACTCCTACGGGAGCCGGACTCTGCCGATGACTTCAACTGCTGGTAAGCCCTATCCGGAATCCTACGGGAGCCGGACTTCGCATTTAACCTTGATTGCAGGAAGACTTCACCCGGACTCCTACGGGAGCCGGGCTTCGTCATCAGCCCCAAGCTTCAGTCGATGGACACGCATCCCCTGGCCGTATCAACGGCCATGATCCTGCTCCACTCATTGCGGCAGACCCTACGCGACCCCATTATCCTCTGGCAGGCTGTATCAACGGCCATGATCCTGCTCCACTCATTGCGGCAGACCCTACGCGACCCCATTTATCCTCTGGCAGGCTGTATCAACGGCCATAATTCTGCTCCACTCACTGCGGCAGACCCCGTGCGGCTCCATTACTGCCTGACAGGCCACGACAAACGGCCCCAATCCTGCTCCACCTCCTGCGACGGATATCGCACGATTCTCCCATCCGCTGGCAAAATGCGACAGCAAACGCCACCCCACTTCCCGCGGCAGGTTCCACGTGGCATGCTCCAGCAATGGCCACGGGTCCACTCCACTACTCTTCACCGCATATTCCGCCTGACCCCTGGGCAGCCCACTGCGAGGCGGTTACAAACGTCGCCATCAGTGCGTTACCTCCTCCGCCTATAAAAAGGAGGACCCAGATACGTTATTCTATAAGCTCATTTCTTATCTCAAAACTCTGCTAAATTCTCCGTTCGAGCGCTCCATTCTTGTTGAGGCAGAGAACTGACTTGAGCATCGGAGGGTCTTGCCGGAGCAACCCCACCTCCGGTTGAGACTTTCTTTGCAGGTCCCGACGGCGACCGCGACTTCCCCGACTCCAGCTCATCCGGCGCCGGCAGATTTTTGCACCAACAGGATTGGTGCTAGAGGAAGGGGCTGTGTCTTCACAGTACCCTTGTTCTTAAAGGAGCGTTCAACGGAGCCACCCCGATCGTCTCCTCCGGCATCCACTCCTTGTCCCCTCCCCGCAGGATCCATACTCGATGCCTCCACGCAAAGCATCCACGTGACGGTCCACGGCCTCCGCGGCCAGATCTCAGGCTCCGGCCTCCCCTCCTGTTTCTCAACCTCCTCCTCCTCCCCCTCCGACAGCGGCGGTCGGCGCGGAGCAGTTTGACTTGCTGGCGCAGCAGGTCAAAGGCCTCGTCGAAGCTGTGCAAGCGATGCAGCAGCCGCAGGCGTCGGCGCACCCGAAAAGGACATCGCCGGAATGTCAGAACCCGGCGGCAGGATGGGCCACCTGGGCCAGTCGCCCCGTCCTTCCTGGGAAAATGGACCCAAGGGTGGAGAGCCCTCAATCAGACCATGACTCCACCCCGGGAAGATTCTGCAACTACGCCCCCCTCAACGCCTCGAAGGCCCAAGTATTAATGGAGGTCAGGGAGCAGATCCCTAGGCCGGAGAGGATGCGCACACACTCCGGGAAGCGCAACCCCAATAAATTTTGCCTCTACCACCGCGACCATGGCTACGACACAGAGGAATGCATCCAGCTCCAGGATGAAATCGAGGAGCTCATTCGGCGAGGTCGACTCGATAGATTCATCCACCGCAGGCCAGAGGATAGAGGAGACCGGCCAAGAACCCTTCCACAGCCTGAACCATCAAGAAGGGAGGAGCAACCCGGGGACCGGCCTCCCATCGGGACTATCGACTCGATCGCTGGAGGGCCTCAAGGAGGAGCGGGCTACCCACGACCGTGAGGCCCGAAACACCTGTAAATATATCGCTTACACCTTGAATCTATGTTTCTTTTTACTTAACGTACTCTTCCCACCTGGCGTGGATTTAGTATGACTGGATATGACCTCTTCAAAAATGAAGTTATGTCAGGAATAGGAGGAGAACCTCGTCTTGACATGAGCAAAGTCAAAGGCCCGGTTCTTTTAGACCGGATGGGGGGAGAGGCCTTACAATGCCCTAATGTGCCCCCACAGCCATGTCAGGAACAGGAGGAGAACCTCGTCCTGACATGAGCAAAGTCAAAGGCCCGGTTCTTTTAGACCGGATGGGGGGAGAGGCCTTACAACGCCCTAATGTGCCCCTACAGCCATGTCAGGAACAGGAGGAGAACCTCGTCCTGACATGAGCAAAGTCAAAGGCCCGGTTCTTTTAGACCGGATGGGGGGAGAGGCCTTACAACGCCCTAACGTGCCCCCACAGCCATGTCAGGAACAGGAGGAGAACCTCATCCTGACATGAGCAAAGTCGAAGGCTCGGTTCTTTTAAGACCGGATGGGGGGAGAGGCCTTACAACGTCCTAACGCGCCCCCACGGCCAGGCCGGGAACGGAAGGAAAACCCCGCACTGGCTTAAAGGGAAGGGCCGGACTCCTACGAGAGCCGGGTTCCGTCCACAACACCAAGGAAGACTTCACCCGGACTCCTACGGGAGCCGGGTTCCATCCACAACACCAAGGAAGACTTCATCCGGACTCCTACGGGAGTCGGGTTCCATCCACAACACCAAGGAAGACTTCACCCGGACTCCTACGGGAGCCGGGTTCCATCCACAACACCAAGGAAGACTTCACCCGGACTCCTACGGGAGCCGGATTCCATCCACAACACGAAGGAAAGCTTCACCCGGACTCCTACGGGAGTCGGGTTCTGACCTCGACACCAAGGAAGACTTCACCCGGACTCCTACGGGAGCCGGGTTCAGACCACGACATCAGGGGGGGACTTCACCCGGACTCCTACAGGAGCCGGGCTCCACCCACGACCTCTGCAGCAAGGGTTAATGGTGGCAAAACCCGGCCGTTTATCAAGGTGGGATGAAAGGAAAAAGCCCCCCTTTTTTCTTACAACGTCTACATTAGACAAACCAAACGACCGTAAAGGTTCGACAGACAGCAATGTTAATGCAACGCACGAACGAGGTAATACAAAATGCCCTTTTCATTCCATCTCTGATATACACACTACAAAGTCAGGGAAAGAAGGGCAGAACGACAAAAAGGAAGTAACTACATAAAAAAAAAAAATAGAAAAGCAAAAACAACCTCTAAGAAGGCCCTGCTCCCTCCGACCTAGAGTTATCTACTCCGTCCCTCGACCAGGACTGCCTCAGATTCTCTATTTCTTGTTCTAGCTCTTCCTTCTTCTGCAGCACGTCCTCGAGCGCTCGACGAAGTTACCGGCTCTCAGCTTCCGCCTCCCGACGCCTCTTCCTCAAAACTTCGGACTCCGCCTCCGTGTCCGCAACGGCCCGCCGCTCGAGCGCCAGCTAGATCTTCACTTGTTGCAGCTCGGCTGTCTTTTCCTCGAGGGAGACAGAAATACCCTCAACGGTGCCTCTTAGGGCTTGGAGCTCTTCAGAATCCTGGGCGGAAATAAGCTGCAGCCTGTTAACCAGCTGCCTCTGGAGACGGACAACTTCGTCGGCCGTCGTCCGGAATCTCCCCTTGTACTCTTCCACCTGCCTGCACCAGCTGGCCCGTTGCACGTCGTGGCTCACCTCGGCGTCCTGAAGCTGCTTTTGAAGGTCGGAGACCTTCTGCGACCACTTCTGTTCATCATCGACCCGGGCCAAGAGCCGGGATGAATTTCCCTCCAGCTGCCCGATCTTCCTCTTCGCAGCTGACAGTTCCACCTTAAGGGCGCTGATCTTGGCGGCCTGGGCCCAAATCCGGTCGCTGGAGCTCTTTTTGTATTCCTCGAGCTCCTTTGTGAAGTTCGCCTTCCTCCGGCTGTAATCCATGATCCCCTTCACGTGGAGACTTCGAAAGTGAACGGCCTCAGCGGCGGCTTCGGAGTAACCTTCTTTCAATTTGCGGAGTTCGGTTTCCGCCTTCTTTAACTTCTTCGTCAGATGAAGGACCTCCTTTTTCGATCGCTGGATCACCGACTTCAGCGGGACCCCCAAGGGCAGGGGGAGTGCTTCCGCACGACTCTGACATCGAAAGGTAAAGGCGTCAAAGAACATTCATCGCAGGAAGAAAAGTAGGGAGAAGAAGGGAGGAGGAAGGAAAAGCCGTCTGCAACAAGGAAATTCTACTTTATTGAATGATTTTTGAAGAAGACAAACGGAAAAGAAAAATTGCGACAAAGAAAAAGTACAAAAATCCGAGGTTTCAGACCTCAGGAGCGGGGGGTGGAGAACTCGATGCGGGGGCTGCGACAGCGGTGGCGACCGACGAAGGACCGGCTTCATCTTCAGACTCCTCAAGGAAGCTGAGGTCGAGCTCGGGGAATTTGTTGGACACCTTCTCTTGGCAGAGCTCGAACCCCTTGGTGAACGCTTCCTGGCCGAACTGGACATTTAAGTCCCTCATCTCCGTGGAGGCCTTGAATTCTTCCACTGCAAGGGCCCTGGCCTCCGAGACCAGGGTCGGAGTCTGCTCGACCAAGTGGGCAACCTCGGCCTCCGCCTTCCTCACCAATTCCTCCAAAGCCTGCCTCTCCTCCTCCCGGGTCTGCTTCTCCCTTTCCAGGGCCTCCTGGAGGGCGGCAACTTCCTCCCGGAGGGCAGCAACTTAGCAGTCTTGGCTTGGAGGCGGGCAACCTCAGCCCGGCAACGTTCCTCCGCCTGGAGGACATCCCTCCTCGCGTGGCTCGCCGCCTCGACATAGGCGACGATCTGGTGCCCCATCTGCAAGGGCGGCTAGGGAATGAGAACAAAGGCCAAGTAGCCGTATAAATAAAGATTCACTTACCTTGAGGAAAGATCCCAAAGTATCCCAAGCCCGCTGCTCAGGGTCGCCGTGGCCGATCCTCTCCACGACATCTGACAGGATGCAGCGTCAATCAGCCGCCTGACCAGGTCCCTGTCGTTGAAGAGATTATCCGCCCCCTCCTCGGAGCAGACGGACTCGTCTGCAGCAGATCGGTGGCTACTCGCCCTGCGGGCCACCATTTTTCTCCTTCTCCCCACGGTGGGCGCCTCTGTAGGGCGAACCCCCGGGGCGGGGATCCCAGTCGGCGAACTCCTCGAGGAAGCCCGGGGGGCCGCTAGCTCGACATCCGAAGGAATGTCGATGGTCGGGGCCGCCTGGACGGGCGCAGCCAAGTTCGTCTCTTCCACCCTGGCCCTCTTCGCCGATCCAGAGGTCGCCGCGCCCTTCCTCTTCTGGGCCCTCATGCCCCGGACGAGCATCCGCGTTGCTTCGGCGTCCATCCCTAAAAAAAAAAAAAAGAGAGAGAAAGAAGAAAGAAAAAAGGGGAAAAAGAAGCAACACCAATCCATCAAGAGTCAGAAGTTAAAAAAAAAAAAAAAAAAAAAAGAAGAAAAGGAAAAAGAAGAAAAAAAAAAGAGAGAGAAGGAAGAAAAGGTAAAGAGAAGAAGTGAAGAAAGACAAAGAAAGAAAAGATAAGATGAATACTCGCTGGATCCTGGGGACTCAGGCCGACGTTGAAAAGAAACTGCTCCCTCAGGAGATTAGGAAGAGAAGGAGCGGGGTAGGCTAGAAGCTTCTGGGCGGCCTGAAGGTCGTCTTCCCCCAGGTTGGGGGCCCGGCGGACAGAATCCCTCAGGGAGCCCCAAGGGGGCAGGCCCAGACTCAAGGTCGGGCAGTGAACGAAGAGGAATTTTCCCTTCCAATTATGGATCGAAGAAGGGGCGCCTTTCAGCAACCCCTTCTTGCCGAACTGGGGGAAAAGTACCACCAGTCCTTCACCGAAGGGTGGCGTTTGAAGGTGTAGAAGTGCCTAAACAAGGAAAGAGATGGCTGAACCTCGACTACGTGGCAGAGGGAAAGGAATCCTATCAAGAACCTAAAGGAGTTCGGGGCCACGGAAGCCAAGGAGATATCTAAAAAGCGGAAGAAGGCGGCAACAAAAGAAGGAAGCGGGAGCCGGAGCCCGGCACGGAATGCTTCCTGGTATAAACAGAAGCGACCGGGTGGAGGATTGCTGGCCCGGTCGGAAGGACCTGGCAGTTCCAAATTGCACTCCGGAGGAACTCCGTACTGAACCCTTATCAGAAGGAGTTCCTTCGAGGTCGAGGAACACGGAATGGCACCCGGCGCGAAAGCCGAGCGGGGCCCGACCTCAGATGCAGGTTCGTCTACAGCGACGGGAACCTGGGGGTTTGAGGCGGAAGAGCTCTCAGAACTACTGGGAGCAGAAGAACTGGAGGACATTTTGAGTAGTTTCGAAAGGGGGGTCTAAGGAACCCTAAGAAGACGGACAGAAAAGAATGAGAGACCTCTGATTAACTCAGAGAGACGCAAGAAAAGAGGTCCCTAGATGAAGGGAAGAAGGTTGGCACTAACCTATATCACCCTGAGGGACCTGGGAGACGGAGGCAGGAGATGTCTATGGCCTGGAAAGATGCTCGCTGAAACAGGCTCTAAAAGAGAAGGCAGGTGCTGGCGAGAGATCAGGGATGGAGTAAGACGCCTAAAGGTGGGAGGACGGGTTTAAATAGACCCTGGGATCCGACGCCATAATGATCGCGAATCCCCCCAGGCCGGTCCGCATCCGACACGTGTCCCACTCCCCCTGGCAGGCGGCTAAAAGCGGCTGACGGTTGGCAGGATCATAATTACGCCGTACCTAGGCCAGTGTACCTGTGGAATTGCGAAGCGTCCCCTCATACCACTCCAACTCGAAAAGACTCCGGCACGCGCACATTCAATGCCGAAATATCTGGAGGCGGCAGCACGTGGAATTCGAGGGGACGGTTTCGGCTGCGCTCATCTCTCTCTCTGTACTTCCTTCGTTTGAAATTCAAACTCGGAAGTAGGGGGACTGGTGTTGGGTATAAAAGTGACCACAGCCGAAGTCCTCAGCGGGATCGACTGCAGGAAGCCTCCGCCCGGACTCCTACGGGAGCCGGGCTTCATCCTCGACTCCAGCAGATGAAGACAGACTCCATCCGGACTCCTACGGGAGCCGGACTCAGCCGACGACTTCAACAGTGAGCAGCCTCCGCCCGGACTCCTACGGGAGCCGGGCTCTGTCCTCCACATCCACGGCTGGTAAGCACTGTCCGGACTCCTACGGGAGCCGGACTTCGCCTTTAATCTTGATTGCAGGAAGACTCCACCCGGACTCCTACGGGAGCCGGGCTTCATCCTCGACTCCAACGGCTGCAGACAGACTTCGTCCGGACTCCTACGGGAGCCGGACTCCGCCGACGACTTCAACCGCTGGTAAGCACTGTCCGGACTCCTACGGGAGCCAGACTCCGCCTTTAACCTTGATTGTAGGAAGACTTCACCCGGACTCCTACGGGAGCCGGGCTTCGTCATCAGCCCCAGCAGATGAAGACAGACTCCATCCGGACTCCTACGGGAGCCGGACTCAGCCGACGACTTCAACAGTGAGCAGCCTCCGCCCGGACTCCTACGGGAGCCTGGCTTCGTCCTCGACTCCAGCAGATGAAGACAGACTCCATCCGGACTCCTACGGGAGCCCGACTCAGCCGACGACTTCAACAGTGAGCAGCCTCCGCCCGGACTCCTACGGGAGCCGGACTTCGTCCTCGACTCCAGCAGATGAAGACAGACTCCATCCGGACTCCTACGGGAGCCGTACTCAGCCAACGACTTCAACAGTGAGCAGCCTCCGCCCGGACTCCTACGGGAGCCGGGCTCTGTCCTCCATATCCACGGCTGGTAAGCACTGTCCGGACTCCTACGGGAGCCGGACTTCGCCTTTAACCTTGATTGCAGGAAGACTCCACCCGGACTCCTACGGGAGCCGGGCTTTGTCCTCGACTCCAACGGCTGCAGACAGACTTCGTCCGGACTCCTACGGGAGCCGGACTTCGCCTTTAACCTTGATTGCAGGAAGACTCCACCCGGACTCCTACGGGAGCCGGGCTTCGTCCTCGACTCCAACGGCTGCAGACAGACTTCGTCCGGACTCCTACGGGAGCCGGACTCCGCCGACGACTTCAACCGCTGGTAAGCACTGTCCGGACTCCTACGGGAGCCAGACTCCGCCTTTAACCTTGATTGCAGGAAGACTTCACCCGGACTCCTACGGGAGCCGGGCTTCATTTTCGACTCCAATAGGTGAAGACAGACTTCATCCGGACTCCTACGTGAGCCGGACTCCGCCGACGACATCAACAGTGGGTAGACTCCGCCCGGACTCCTACGGGAGCCGGGCTCCGTCCTCAACTTCAACTGCTGGTAAGCACTGTCCGGACTCCTACGGGAGCCGGACTCCGCCTTTAACCTTGATTGCAGGGAGACTTCACCCGGACTCCTACGGGAGCCGGGCTTCGTCCTCGACTCCAGCAGATGAAGACAGACTCCATCCGGACTCCTACGGGAGCCGGACTCAGCCGACGACTTCAACAGTGAGCAGCCTCCGCCCGGACTCCTACGGGAGCCGGGCTTCATCCTCGACTCCAGCAGATGAAGACAGACTCCATCCGGACTCCTACGGGAGCCGGACTCAGCCGACGACTTCAACAGTGAGCAGCCTCCGCCCGGACTCCTACGGGAGCCGGGCTTCATCCTCGACTCCAGCAGATGAAGACAGACTCCATCCGAACTCCTACGGGAGCCGGACTCAGCCGACGACTTCAACAGTGAGCAGCCTCCACCCGGACTCCTACGGGAGCCGGGCTCTGTCCTCCACATCCACGGCTGGTAAGCACTGTCCGGACTCCTACGGGAGCCGGACTTCGCCTTTAACCTTGATTGCAGGAAGACTCCACCCGGACTCCTACGGGAGCCTGGCTTCATCCTCGACTCCAACGGCTGCAGACAGACTTCGTCCGGACTCCTACGGGAGCCGGACTCCGCCGACGACTTCAACTGCTGGTAAGCACTGTCCGGACTCCTACGGGAGCCGGACTCCGCCTTTAACCTTGATTGCAGGAAGACTTCACCCAGACTCCTACGGGAGCCGGGCTTCATCCTCGACTCCAATAGGTGAAGACAGACTTCATCCGGACTCCTACGGGAGCCGGACTCCGCCGACGACATCAACAGTGGGTAGACTCCGCCCGGACTCCTATGGGAGCCGGGCTCCGTCCTCAACTTCAACTGCTGGTAAGCACTGTCCGGACTCCTACGGGAGCCAGACTCTGCCTTTAACCTTGATTGCAGAAAGACTTCACCCGGACTCCTACGGGAGCCGGGCTTCGTCCTCGACTCCAGCAGATGAAGACAGACTCCATCCGGACTCCTACGGGAGCCGGACTCAGCCGATGACTTCAACAGTGAGCAGCCTCCGCCCGGACTCCTACGGGAGCCGGGCTTCATCCTCGACTCCAGCAGATGAAGACAGACTCCATCCGGACTCCTACGGGAGCCGGACTCAGCCGACGACTTCTACAGTGAGCAGCCTCCGCCCGGACTCCTACGGGAGCCGGGCTCTGTCCTCCACATCCACGGCTGGTAAGCACTGTCCGGACTCCTACGGGAGCCGGACTTCGCCTTTAATCTTGATTGCAGGAAGACTCCACCCAGACTCCTACGGGAGCCGGGCTTCGTCCTCGACTCCAACGGCTGCAGACAGACTTCGTCCGGACTCCTACGGGAGCCGGACTCCGCCGATGACTTCAACTGCTGGTAAGCCCTGTCCGGACTCCTACGGGAGCCGGACTTCGCATTTAACCTTGATTGCAGGAAGACTTCACCCGGACTCCTACGGGAGCCGGGCTTCGTCATCAGCCCCAAGCTTCAGTCGATGGACACGCATCCCCTGGCCGTATCAACTGCCATGATCCTGCTTCACTCATTGCGGCAGACCCTACGCGACCCCATTATCCTCTGGCAGGCTGTATCAACGGCCATGATCCTGCTCCACTCATTGCGGCAGACCCTACGCGACCCCATTTATCCTCTGGCAGGCTGTATCAACGGCCATAATTCTGCTCCACTCACTGCGGCAGACCCCGCGCGGCTCCATTACTGCCTGACAGGCCACGACAAACGGCCCCAATCCTGCTCCACCTCCTGCGATGGATATCGCACGATTCTCCCATCCGCTGGCAAAACACGACAGCAAACGCCGCCCCACTTCCCGCGGCAGGTTCCACGTGGCACGCTCCAGCAATGGCCACGGGTCCACTCCACTACTCTTCGCCGCATATTCCGCCTAACCCCTGGGCAGCCCACTGCGAGGCGGTTACAAACGTCGCCATCAGTGCGTTACCTCCTCCGCCTATAAAAAGGAGGACCCAGATACGTTATTCTATAAGCTCATTTTTTATCTCAAAACTCTACTAAATTCTCCGTTCGAGCGCTCCATTCTTGTTGAGGCAGAGAACTGACTTGAGCGTCGGAGGGTCTTGCCGGAGCAACCCCACCTCCGGTTGAGACTTTCTTTGCAGGTCCCGACGGCGACCGCGACTTCCCCGACTCCAGCTCATCCGGCGCCGGCAGAGTTTTGCACCAACAAAAATTATTTTAATTTTTTAATAAAAATTATATTGTGAATAAAAAATAATTAAAAAAATTTATAAAGAGCTCCTGGCTCCCCATCGTCCACTTGTCCAACTGTCGCTGGTAGGTTCGCTGGTAGATATCGATCCTACCAGGAAGCTCGCCACTCTCAACATCTCTCTATAATTTGAAAATTAATTAAAAAATTTTAAAATAACTAAAAAATTATATACTAATTAAAAATTAAAAATTACCTACCATGTGCTCCATGTGACGAGCGAATGATCTGAATCCCCATAATGCGGTACAGTCTGTCTCATCCAATTCATCTTATTCTGGACACATCATCTCTGTAAATTACCAGTCAAATTAGTAGATAATAAATTTAATTTAAGAATAAATGATTAAATCATTAAACTCTAAAAAAAAAGTTTAGATGTGTAACCTGATATGCTGGATCCTCATAATGCTGGCATATGGTAGTCCAATCATCCATGGTGATGCTGTCATAGGGCTGTTGCCATGCTGCCTCCTCTCCATGATCCTGCACCATTCGATACCAATGTTGATACATGTGATGGCGATAATCTTTGAAATGCAAGGATAGATGAGTGTCGATGGCTCGCCTCACACGATCCTCCTCAAAATCAATGATGTCAAATACACCCTGCTAATAACAAATATTAGAAAAATACTATGCAAATTAGATATTCATAATATAATTTATATTATCTATAAGTGGGTGTAGAAAATCTCTCTCTGAGCCGGTAGAATGTGATGCCAATCGAAGAGCATCACGGGGGCATAACTGTGGCATATGATGCCCCGCTCAGTCTGCCATAGCTCGCACCATCCCGTAATGGGTCTGGTGTAGCCAGCTGGTATCTCGATCCAGAGATACTGTCCCGGGTGCTCGTATCTCCAACTCTCTAGAGCGAGGTTCTTCAATGGACCTCACCCTCACCTCACTACTGATGAAGACTGGCCTGAAACAATAATAAATAAATCATTAGTATGATCCAAATAAAAAAAATCAAATTTTATTATATAAAAAGTATAATAATATCACTAAGATCTGTCCCATTGGGACTCGCATCACTGAGACCCACCTCACTAGGACCTGCTAGTGCAGGACCCTCTGACAGTGGAGCCGGTGTGGTAATGGAGATCGATGAAGGTGCCTCAACCTTCGAGGTAGACTGTAAATGCGAACATCATCATCTATCTCCTAGTGCTATATCTGCAATAATTAAGATATAAATAAATATAATATTGAATAATAATAATAAAAATTAAATAATATTTTAATGAATATAATTATATCGCATACCATTATTGCAAGACAAGATTGAACGAAGAATATAGATCTACTCATTAATATTCATATCTTCCTCGATGTGTAGATCCTCCTTCAAATTACAGTAATCGATATATGTGTCGTCTTTTATCTCATCATCATTTATGAACTAATCATTGCCCTCTGACTCATCAAGATTAAATACAAAATCAGCTTCAACTTCGTTGGACGGTAGATCAGCCCTATTCAAAGGTGCCGTTACAAGTTCTTCATCAACCAAAAGCTCGGCTAATGTTTGTTCTTCTTGCTGAAAAGCTTCCTCTGCATGTAAATCTGAATTTTCATCTATCTCTAATTGGGTTGGTATGTCATATACGCCTCTAAATTTTATTTTTTGTAGAACATGTCAATTACCTCGATACTTTAGATTGTTCAAATATATTACTTATTTCGTTTGAGTTGCTAATATATACGGCTCATTTTGGTACCATGTTTGTGCAAAATTTACACTGATAAATTGTGAATCGATATGAATACCGATCTTTTTATTACTAATATCTCACCATTCATACTGAAACAACAATATAGAATTATTGGACCCATACTTCAATTCTATGATATCTACCAGTACACCATAATAATCAATCTCTTCTTCTCCTTCATATCCTGTTGTAGCAATCTCACTATTCTAGATCTGTCATTGCATCGCAAGCTCCCTTGTGTGAAATCTCATTCCTCCAATGATATAGGATGTGTAGTGATTAATTCTTCGATCGAGATCACATGCTAAATCGTGCAACTCATCGATCTCACCAATTTTTTATTGAAATACTTATGTTTCATCTACATCATAAGATAAAAAATTATGTTGGTTCAAATAATATTATTTATAAGTAAATAAATAATATATCACTAATGTAACTTACAAGATCACCAAACTATTTTGCAAATTTTCTCCTATGTTGATCATCGACATCCGTATTATTCTCGCTACATTGTATACTCTTGTGCTCACTACAAGAAGTTATAAGTTTTAATTTTACATTGATATAAAAAATTTATTTAAAATATTAAACAGTATGGTAAGATGATATTTACTCAATAAAATCTTTAATTTCTTCATAATTATTTAGAACGTAAAAGTATGTCTTGGATAGCTCGTTCACGTCCATAAATTCATATCTCCTTGCACCAATAGGTCGAACCATTTATTTAAATATAGACAATATTGGTTCATTATCACCCCATTCATGGTCTGCGTTACGATCTGTACGATTGTATCTTATTTCAATTTTATCAGGATACATCGAACAGAATATGACACACTCAGTAGCTACATATGCTTCCACTATAGACCCTTTAGGCCTTGCTTTATTGTGCACATATTTTTTTAAGGTGCACAAGAATCTGTAAATAAAAATAAATTTAAATTTTAGAAATGCATTACATCTTATAATTGATATGATAAAGTATGTATAATTTTTTTACCTTTCAATAGGATACATCCATCAATAATATATCGATCTGGCCAAAAGAGTTTCCTTTGAAAGATGAACAGCCAGATGCACCATCAAAAAATGATGGTGGAAAAATTTTTTCTAACTTACAAAGAATGAGTACGATATCCTTCTGTGATCTCTCAAATAAGTTAATCTTCAATTTTCAACAACACAGTTCTCGAAAGAATACTCCCAACTCAATCAATGCAGTTTGAATATCACCACCCAAATAGCCATGCATAATCATAAGAAGCAAATATTGCATCATCACATGGGAGTCATAACTTTTCATGCCAGAGATATTGCCGTCGTTGTTTCCAACACACCGTGATACGTTTGAAGCATATGCATCAGAAAACTTTACGATTTTGAACCATCCATAGAAATTCTTCTTTTTCTCACCAAACAGCGAATAACATGCAAGTGACATAAAAAATCTCTCACCTTGATGAACTAAATGCAACTCTGATTGGATTCCCATTTTCTGCAAATCAAGGCAAGCTTTTGTACCATATTTTATTTTTCTTGAGATATTTAATATAGTATCGATGATATTATCATAAATATTCTTTTCAATGTGCATTATATCTAGATTATGATGAAGTAGTAGCTGCTTCTAATACGGTAGTTCAAAAAAGATGCTTCACTTCGTCCAATTCAGCTTAGCTTCAGTACACTTCTGCTTGTGTGTACTTGATGTTTTTTCAAATTGGACGTTTTCAATGACTTCAAGTTATTCTAAAATTTTTGTTCCACTTAACTCCTTAGGTGATGGATGTCGGTTTGACTTACCATCAAAATATTGGTTATAATAAGTTCTCCAAGAATGATTAGTAGGAAGAAACCATCGATGACCTATGAAACATATTTTTTATCCGTGCTTTAAATGTAAGGAGGATGCATTCCTATTGTATATTGGACATGCAAGATATCCTTTGGTGCTCCATCCAGATAAGTTTTCAAATATAGAAAAATCATTTATGGTCCATAGAATCAAAGCATGCAACTTAAAATTACTTCGACTCACAGAATCATATGTCTATACCTCATTTTTCTATAGCTCCTTCAAATCATCGATTAAAGGTTGTAGAAATATATCAATTTCATTACTTGATGCTTTCGGACCTGAAATCAACAGTGACATAAAAATAAATGGTTCTTTTATGTACTTCCAAGATGATATATTATATACAACTAGCATCACAGGCCACATGCTATAAGAGGTACTCAGATTGCCAAAGGGATTAAATCCTTTTATCGCTAGACCAAGCTGGATATTGCGTGGGTAACTCGCAAAGTGTGGATGCTTTGCATCGAAGTCTTTCCACACTAAAGAGTTGGTCGGATGGCTAAGTATGTTCTCCTCCAGAACCTGCTGCTCATAATGCCATCTCATTTCTTCAGCTATCTTTGTGGATATATACAACCTTTGAAGTCTTGAAATCAATGAAAAATATCTCAAAATCTTTTGAGGTATCTTTTTTGTTTTCCTATTATTGATTTTATATCTAGGCTCGCCACATTTCGAACATTCAGTTGCGGGTTTGTTATCCTTATAAAATAATATATAGTCATTTTTGCAGGCATGTATAGGAATATAGCCAAGTCTCATTTCTCATATGTATATTTTTGCTTCAAAATATGATTTCGAAAGTCTCTCTCCATCGGGAAGAGCTACTTTAATCAATGTTAAAATTTGATCAAATGACTTTTAACTCCATTGGTTCATGATTTTAATATGAAGTAATTTTATCAAAACCTCTAACTTGAAAAACTTTATACAATTTGGATAGAGTGGCTCTCGTGCATCCCTTACAAGCTTTGCAAACTATTTAGAAGTCCCTTTTACCTCAAGCCGGATATTATGTTCATGATCAGAATTGCTTTTAGATGCAGTAGTACTAATGCATACATTTGAACAAATATCTTGATGTAAATCATCTAATAATTTTTTTATACCACTATGTTTGACAGGTCCAGCAGCATCACTATCATCTTCAGTATCGTCATCGTCACGCACCACTTCATTCGAATCACCCTCCCCATGCTATATCCAATAAGTATACTTCTTATCTATATCATATTGTAGTAGATGCTCCTCAACAAGTGTTATGTGATGATATACCATATTGACACATCTCTTATATGGACACTTTATCCGACTAGCACTGTCAACCATATACTGTGCAAACTCAAAAAAATCTTGAACTCCTTTTCGATATTCAGGCAAAAAAATATATCTAGAATTCATCCAATTTTTGTTGATATCCATCTAAGAACAAACACAAAATCATTAATAACGAAAAAAAAGTTCAGTGGTATTCTGGATCCCGATCTGAATTTCGGACTGAATCAGGATCCGAATTCCAGCCAAAATCTCGATCCAGATCCAGATTACTTTATACAAAACAACACATATTGAAAAATACAGACTGAATAGTAACATAAAAAATATGTTACATCAATTTAATGAAGTAAAAATGCATGATCCTATCCATTTCAAATCATTACTAACAGGTGTGGCTCTATTCTTTTCAAAAAAATAATAATCTTATTATTGTTATTAATGGATATTTCATCTCATTTTTGTGAAAATTTTGACAGCATCCTCCTATGGTTCTCCAAGTATATGATGTGAATATGATGCCTACGCATCCTATCTACCATATTTTCGGAGAATAATAGACAGATAACTACTGAATACCATATAATAAAATAAAATATCAACTATTAATAACAATAATATTATTACTTTTTCAAAAAGCCTGAATATGGGACATCCAAGATTCGATCTCAATGAAGATCAATTTTTTAACGAGAATCTACGGCTCAATGCAATTTAACTACCATCTTTGAACATGCATTCAAAAATAGATTTTAAACTAATTTATCAAAAAAAATAACTTCGTATTAAAATTTCTTCATCAAAAATTTTAATAGAGTTTTCTCTAAAATTGAAATACTTTTTATATTTATAATTTCAGCAGCATACAAAACAACACATAAAACAATTAAATTGTAACAAGTAAAAGCAATGTGCATTGTGTTAGTGAAAAAAATAATTAATCAAATAATTAAATAATTTCAGTAGTAACACTAAAAAATAATATGCAACAAATATAATTAATCAAATAATATACATCTCCCCATCCCCACTGCTCATAATGCCATCCAGCCCGACCCGACCCCTTCCAGCCAAACCCGACCCCATCCCCATCGGGCCAGACCTGACCCGACCCCATCCCCATCCCCATTGGCCACAGCCCCAACCCCGCCGGCTCGGCCCAGTCCCATCCCCGTCGGCCCAGCCCCATCCCCGACGATTCCTTGCACCGTCGGCCTCGGCCCGACCTGGACCCATCCTTGCAGGCCTCGACCTCATCATCAATCAAGTCTCAGCCCGGCCCCTTCCGGCTTGACCCCATCCCCACCGACCCCGGCCCCATCCCCACCAGCTCGGCTGGGCACCATTCCCGTCGGGCCTAACCCCATCTCGCATCGTTAGCCCTGGCCCCATCCCCATCGGCCCCCTCCATGCCGGCCTGACCCGACCTGGCCCAGCCTGCCCCATCCCTGCCCACACCAGCTCGGCCCATCCACGCCGGCCTGACCCCATCCCCGTCGGCCACGGCCCGACCCGGACCCATCCTCGGAGGCCCTGGCCCGATCCAAAACTGACCCGATCCAGACCCGACCTGACCTAGCCAGGCCCGACCCGACTCGACCCGCTGGACCGGCCCGACCCCATCCCCGTCCCCATCGGCCCGCCCTGTTCTCATCTTCGCTGGCCTGGCCCTATCCATGCTGGCCCGGCCTGGCCTGACTTGGCCCACCCATCCCCACTGGCCCCAGCCACGTCCATGCTGGCTCGACCCAGCCTGACCCGGCCCACCCATCCATGCCGGCCCGACCGGGCCCCAGCACCGTCCACGCCGGCCTGTTGGCCCGACAAAAGACCAAAAAAATAAAAATGATTACCAATGGCGGACAAAGGCACCACCGGCCCAGCCCCATCCCCACCGGCCTAGCCTGGCACCATCCCCGCCGGCGTCTCCCCCATCCCCGACGGCCCACCGGTGGCCCGAGAACGTCCCCAAAAAAAAAGGAAAAAGAAAGCTTACCTTATCGACGGACGATGACTACAACGATGACGATGACGGAGGATGGCGACGGTAGCGAATGCGGTAGCCGAGAGAGGGGGCAAAGCAGAGAGGGGGATAGGGGGGGGAGCGTGCGAAACCACAGTGGGGGGCATCGGGGAAGAAAATGGATTTTAGATGGGACTTGACGAGATGCGACGTATTAGCGATGAAAATTTTTATCTCTAATAATTTAAACAAAAAAATAATTTATGATGAAATAAAAAGTTTTCATCGCTAATGACATTATTAATGATGGAAATAATTTTCATCGCTAATAGTTCTCGCCAAAAAAAAATTTTTCGCTGAAAAAATATTTTCCCTCCAAAAATATTATTTGCGATGAAAGCATAAATTTTGTTGCTAATAATTTTTTAACGATGAAAACTTTTCATCACTAATAATTTCTATCGAAATATTTATTGATAAAAAAGTTTTCTCAACAAAAAAGTTATTTACGATGAAAACTTTTCATCGTTAATTATGTTATTAGTGACAGAAAAGCTGTTTCATCACTAATAATTACTGAAAAAATTCCTATTTTTTCCTTTTTAAAATATTGTGGCAATTTCAAAAGGTTCTAATGGTTGATAGATACGAGGATATTTAAAAGTTTCAAGAATAATATTAAAGCATACAGCTTGAGATCCCAAATTACGTTACAGATAAATGGAATGATAGAATAAAGCAATTATAAATGTAAACTATTTTCCAGCATCCTTGCTGTTTAAATGTTGCAGAGAAGGTAATTTTTAGATTTTTGTTGTTCAAGCAGTTGCTTACATGGCTTTAGAATTGACACGCATATGATATAATATTTCTGGTATATGCTATCTTCCATAACATAGCTCACTTATCACCATGCTATATTATTAAACTTATGAGGATATGTTGTTTACTTGACTGTTTTCTATTTTTTGCTTATGTAGCATTTTTTGCTTAGAACTATGATTAGACAAGAACAGATCATCATTTTGATTTGTTGAAGCGAATTTGAGTGCAGGTAAAATTAATTTAAAATTTTTAAAATCATATTTAAGTAAAATAATTAATTAATTAATAATTAAATATTTATCTACACTAAATCTAAATATATATATGCATGCATTTAAATTGAAATTCAAATTCGAACAGTAAACATTACTTAATATGTTCAGAAACAATACTTGTGCGATATAGATCTCAAATTGATCATCGAGAGACTCTAATATCAATGCAGCAACAGGTGTCTGGCTCTGTAGATCTCCACACGAGCTCCGATCTGATCGCTCCTCACGATGCTAGCTCGTTGTAGACCTTTTGCGCTGATGCTGATCACTCTTCGATCGATGTCTGCATTTTTGGATACTCCAGATCATCAACAGACATGCTTGAGAGGATGTTGAAGGTCTTCCTAAAATTTGGTGAGCTCACGACACTCATAGCTCACTATCTCACTTCCCGAACCCTAGGCTAAAACCCTAGGGTACACTAAGAAAAAACTTTGTTCCCTTTTTTTTTCTTTTCTTTCTTTTTCTCTCGAAAGGTTTTGGACCTTCACCTCATGCAGAAAGGTTCTCATGCCCCACTTTCTTTTTTCAAAAATTTCTCTGCATGCCCCACCTTTCTCCTCTTTTTAAAACAACGTCGAACGTGTCTTATCCACGTGAGAGGATAAAGATAAGTGGTTGCACATTTGAATTCAAATCAAATTTGAATTCAAATGCAAAACCAACTCATCCCTATCCACTTGGGTATGAGAAGAAAAGGGGTGTGACTTGATTTGTGCATGGAGAGTTTACACGAGAAACACTTTCTCGTGTAAAATATGGGGCACACAAGATAAGAGCATGGCACATGGATTAGTTGGTTGCTCATTCAAATTCAAACTTTCTTTTGAATTTGAATGGCCAACCAACTTATTTTTATCCAGATAATTGGTGCACAAGGGTGGGCATGGGATAACTTCTACGTGGAGAAAATTCATGAGAAGTTGCTTCTCGTGAATTCAAATATGCACAGAAGAATTGAGGTGGCACAAGGAGAAAGGTCAAGGTGGTTTGAACTTAATTGAACCAACCTAATCAAAATAGGTTAAACAAAATTAGACTAAATTAAACCTAACTTAATTAGGCTAAATTAGGCTCAATAAAATCTTAATCAAATCAGAAATTGACTAAGCCCAACCCCTGATCAAATCAGGGACCAAACCATCTCGACGATTAGGTCAACTCTTAACCTAATCGGGTCAAACCCAACTGAATCCAATTCAATTGGACTTGATCCAAAAATAATTATTCAATTAAATTGAGTTAATTAGTGATCAAATCACTAATAAAATCTCTCATAAATATTGAATCCAAATTCGATGGGCAATCGGGCATCAGAATTCATCGATATAAAATTTTGATCGAAAAGTCCCAAACCAGTGGGACTCTTGACCCCGGTACCCAAAATGTGTGTGGGACTCATGATCAAAGAATCTTGATTCTCGATCACAGAGTCCCAGATACGTAGGACTCATAGTCCACGAATATTATGACTCTTCATCAGCCTTCAGATCAGATAGGAACCTCTAATGTGTGTGACCCTGCAGGTTCGAACCTAAGCCGGTAGCACAGGAACCAATTCTTGTACTAATCGAAGTGACCATCTAGCAATGGTACCTGATGTTCAAATAAGTCAAATAGTCACAATCGCAATACTCAGAACCTACCTGAATATGGTTACTGTATAATTCATCCCTTTTGACCCCTATGTTTAGGATGACTCAGGGTTAAACTGTCAACCCTGATTAGATCATCCGAGTAGTGTTCAACTCAAACAGTCCTGTGACTCCTCACTAGGATTACCCTGGCCAAGGTTTTGCTAAATTGAAATATGACTGTACATAGCTCCTGAACTGGAGTGATCAATCCCATCTTGACACACGCACCGACAAGTCAAGTACTTGACTGCACCCGCAGCCTTTCATCACTAAATTAGAAATTTAGGTAGTCCAGTGCCTAAGTGCAATGAGTTGCTTGCAAGTCACCATGGTGGTCTCAGGTCGGAGGGACATTTATACCCATATTCCATCAGAGCAAATCTTGACAGCAGAGATAGCTCCGGAGTCGGTCACGTTCAGTGTAGATGTACCCTTACATCTCACCTGTATACCATACCAGTGTCTTCACACTCCTTGGTTAAAAGGACAACCAACCTATATGACACACAACGACCTATGCTCGATAAACATTGTTGTCTTTGGTAACAACATATCATTTGGTCGCGAACAGATTTAAGGACTAAATGACAAATCCTCCTTTGTCGAGTCTAAATAGTCCTAAGGACTTCACCACAACACAGGAGTTCATTAGAAGATAATAATTTGTGATGAAAAATATCAAAATAACTTTTATTTATTTATGATTTATGTACTAATACAACAAAGAGCACAACCATCAATAGACTGACGATTGGCTTTGGGACACTATTCCCAACAATCTCCCACTTGGCCTAAAGCCAATTGGTGCTGTATCTAATACCCATCTTCGACTTGAAGTCATCGAACTCCTTCATCGTAATGGCTTTAGTGAATGGGTCAGTTAGGTTCTCCTTTCCATCAATCTTCTGAAGGTCGACGTCACCTCGATCCATAATTTCTCGGATGAGATGGAAGCGGTGCAGAATATGCTTCGTCCACTGGTGTGCCTTTGATTCCTTCGCCTGAGCAATGGCTCCAGAGCTGTCACAGTAGAGCAGAACTGGACCAACAAGGGAGGGTGCTACTCCGAGCTCGGTGATGAATTTTCTTAGCCACACCGCTTCTTTGGCAGCATCTGATGCAGCGACATACTCCGCCTCGCCAACAAAATCAGCTACTGTGTGCTGCTTGGAACTTTTCCAGCAGACAGCCCCACCATTAAGGATAAAAATAAATCCCGACACACTCTTGCTGTCATCATGATCAGACTAAAAACTACAGTCTATAAACCCTATAAGTCTCAAGTCCGATTCACCATTAACAAGCCACTGGTCTTTAGTATTTCTTAAATACTTCAGGATGGTTTTAACAATCTTCCAGTGATTCTCTCCTAGATCAGATTGGTATCTACTCACTACCCCTAGTGAGTATGCCACATCTGGTCGTGTACATGTCATGGCGTACATGATAGATCCCACTATCGAAGCATATGAAATTCTACCCATACGCTCTTCCTCTTGAGGTGTTGTCAGACAATCCCTCTTCGAGAGAGAAATTCCATGGCCTATCGATAGATAGCTTTTCTTGAAATTCTCCATGCTGAACCTCTTCAGCATAGTATCAATGTATGTGGACTGGAATAAGCCAAGCAACCTGTTGCCCAGCTACGCAACCCAAGAGGGGGGTGAATTGGGTTTTAAAAATTTTAGGCTTAACTAATTACTTATGAAAAGTAAATATCAAAAGCTTGATGAATGAGGAGAGAGACTTTAGTTTGAGATTAATTACTTAAAGCAAGAATGCAAGGATATAATGGAGAATTAAAGAGAAACAATAAAGCATGCCACAAACACAAGGATTTATAGTGGTTCGGTGCCAACCTTGCACCTATATCCACTCCCCAAGCTCCTACTTGGAATTCCAATCCACTATACTTTGTATTCAACCCGAATACAAACGTCGGAAGCTCCGACACTAGCTATCCCAAGCTAGTCCACTTGTTTCCGGGTACAAGCCGACCCAATACACTCCGATTTCAGGTTCGGATCAACCTTTCCTTGTTTTGGAAACCCTCCAAAACAAAAACAATTACTCACAAAGATTAAATCAGTTTAGAGCACAAATAAGTATAAGAATAGCTCCTTAAATGAGTGAGTATAACAATAAATACGCTTTACTCAAATGAAGAAGCCCCTCTTGGATTTCCTCAAAGTGGATGTGAAATGGAATAAATGCTTGAGGAGTTGGTGAGCTTTGATTGAAGGCTTCTTGAAGGCTTTAAATGAGCTCTTGATTGAGGTTGAGAAGTTGGCTTGAGAAACCCTCTCTTGAAAGCACTTCAATGCCCTCTTGAATGCTCTTGCTTTTCTCTTTTCAAATCTCTTGAATGCCTCTTGGATATTTTGATGTCTCTCTCTTTTGTTTTCCACCTTTTGAAACCTTTTATAGCCTTAAGAACCAAAGGAAAACAAACTAGGCAGAAAAAGAGCCGTTAGAGCACTTAAAGTGAGCATTAAAAGTAACTAAATCTGGCCAAAAACTAGCCGTTACAGGCAAATCCCGTCGCAGGGGTCGACTCATGAGTCGACTCATGCTTCAGGGGTCGACTCATGAGTCGACCTCTGTTGCAAACAACAGAAATTTGGATTTCTGGAATTTTTGGCCCAAACCAGCAGAGGTCGACTCATGAGTCGACTCATGCCTTGTGGGTCGACTCATGAGTCGACTCACAGGTCAAGCCAAAACAAAAAAACCAGCGTGCCAACAGAATTTTTGCGTGCCAATCAGCTCATTGTGCCATGAGTTGACTCATGAGTCGACTCATGCACTTCAAACCTTCATAACTTCAAAAATATAAGTCCAAAAATAATGAAATCTTCACCAATAGATCACAAATCATTTGTTCTACAAGATGATACTATCAAATCAGAGTTTTGATGAAATTACGATTTTGCCCCTGTAGAGCATAAGGACTTTTTCAAATAAAAAATATTTGTATCCCTTCAAACTGTTTTGTAATCATCAAAATCAATCTAGGAGCAACAATCTCCCCCTTTTTGATGATGACAAAACATTTGAACAAAAGCATTTATATGAATCATGAATTTCAAAAGATTGCATTTTAGGTGCATATGCTTGAAAAGAGTATGATTCTTTTGGCATGCGATACAAATGGTTATATGCATAAATAGTTTGTCCATTTGCTTAAAGATTTGAAGATATGCTCATTGGATTATTATTTTGGTGTTGGAGCAGAAAATTTGATTTTATTATCAGAGCAAGCTGTATTTTGAAAAAATTTACTCAATTCTCAAAACTTAGTCATGTGTGCCAAAGCATGTTGAAGAGTTGATTTGGAAAGAGTATTAGAGCAATTAAGTTTAAGATGTATCAGAGCAAGAGAAATGAAAATCTTGCAATGTATTAGTGTAGGGAAAATAATTTTACAATGTATCAGAGAAAAATTTTGCAATGTATCAGAGTAGTAAAAACAGTTTTACAATGTATCAGAGTAGGTTGGAATTTTAAAGCATATCAGAGCATATTTAAATGTTTACAGCAAATCAGAGCATAAGTAATTTTAAAAGGTACTTATTTGCAGTGTACTTGGCATTGTACTTAAAGTTTGCAATTAATTAATTTCTCATAATTTGTAGTTTTTGCTTTTGATGGATTTTTTTTTGTTTAATTTCTCTCCCTTTTTGACATCATCAAACAAGGTTAACTCCTCCTTTTTCTGAAGCATTCTTTAATTTCTCATCCTTTAGAGTTTGCTCCCCCTTAATGTAGCAACTATTAACAGCAATCATAAGATGATAAAACCACAAAGAGAAGACAATATTTCACAAAGGAGAATATATAACCAAAGTATGATAGACATCATTACAAAGGTAGAAATATAAGATGATATCATAAAACCATAATTGTTTCAGTACATAGATCATAACATAAAAGTCAACCAGCTAATGTCAATACATGGCCCCAAAATACAGATCCTAGAAAGGACAAAACACTAACACCTAGGATCTAGAAATGATCAAGATAAGTCAATGATCGGAATCATCAGAAATGTGATGAGGAGCAGATGGATCTGGATCAGAAGTGCGTCCTCTACCCCGTCTGCCTCTGGCACGAGTGGAAGTACTGGCACGAGCAGGCGAACAGGAGGAACTGGGTGGCTGAGAACGCTGAGAAGCTAGGGACTGAACAGAAAGGATAAGTCTGATGGAATCAAGTACAGTCAGTGCCCTGGAAACAGCCTGAAGAAGAGCAGTGAACTGGGTAGTCGCATAGTCACTCGATCCTCTGATCTCCTTCCTCAGTAACTCATAACCGCCCTCAAGAGCTCCTCTGAGTCTGCCAGCCTCTGCAGTGAGATCAGTGACCTCAATCGTAGACTCCTGTGGCTGAGGATGGGCCAAATCAAAGACTTGCCCCTGCAAGTCAAGAACTCTGCCAGTCAGTCTCAAAATAGTGTCCTCAAGCTGCTGAATCCGGATGGACTGATCTGTCATCATCTGAAACACTGTGGAGATGTGGGGAGTCAAAGTCTGATCAGAAGAAGTAGCCCCTGGTGCAAATGTAGTACTGCTCCACTGACTAGACAATAATGAAGCCACACGCTGTGAAATCCGCTCAATCTGATTATCGGACAGTGTGAACTCTGACGGAGGTGCTCTGCTCACTGGCTGATGCACAGGTGTGGGCATCCTGGTAAACTCCGAAGGGCCAGCCTCTGGATCCGGAAAGAACTGTATATCTGGTGAAGCTGCCCTGAAGTCATGAATAGGAGATGATGGACCTTCTTCTTCTTCAGCTCTGACTTCAGTTCTGTCTCCAGATGTATCCTCAGCTCTCCTCTCTCCTCAGCTCTCTCATCAGTACCCCTGATCCAACCACCACCAGTTTTTGTGAAACCCATTCGGTGCAGGGTGTGTAGGTTGAAAGTGTCAACATGAGACAGCTTGGTAGGAGCCTCCCCCTCACAACTAACTCCAAACCTCCTAAATACTCTAGTCAGGGCCATACCAAAAGGCAAATGTGCCTTAGATCTGTTCAGAGTTTCTCTCATGGCCTCAATCATAAGTGCCGGGAGGTTTAGGGGGGTCTGTGTGATAATGTGAAACATGATACATATATCCCTGCCAGACAGTAGATCATGCCTACCACTCCTAGGGAAGAAGAGTTTGGTGACCATTTGATGTAAAATTCTCATTTCAATAGGTAATATCTTGGCTTCCAGTTTATTTAGATTCCCTTGGTAGGCTCCCCCAAGAATAACACTAATACCTTCTTCTTTCACTGGGAGTTCCATATATGCATAACCTTCACTAGGCAAATGTAAAATCTCCCCCAAGATAACAAGATCCAGACATATATCAATTCCCTTTACTGTTGAAGTCACTGACCCATTTCCATAAAGTAGGTTCTGATAGAACTCTCTAACTAGGTCAACATAGGTGACTTCCTTAAGGGTACAGTAAAAACTCCATCCTTGATTTTTGATCTTGGTTGCAAAAGAAAATCCCTCATTTTCAAAGAACCGGAAGTCTATGTTTTTCCCGGTTTCTACTTTTCTATCTGAAAGAGGGTTCTTACTGGGGCTTTGAGAGGAATGTGAAGGACCTTGAACTGAAGCTGGAGTGGGAGCAGTGGAGGACTGTGCCGCTTGCCTTTTCCTTCTGACATTTTCTTCAAGCTCTCGGACAGACTTTCTTCTTTGGGGAAGCTTCATCTTTGGAGCCATAATCTCTTCAATAGCAGGCGAGGAGACTTGAGGAGCAAGTGAAAGAGTGGAGGAAGGATCACAAGAGAGTGAAATGAAATTATGGTGGAGAAAATGGGTGGATTTGAGAGGGACGGTGGAGTGCTAGGGCACGCTCCAACCGTGATGAACAAGGGAAGAAGTCACAAAAAGACCTTTCCCCAAGTGGCGATTTGCGGTGGAGAGAAGGCGGGAGAAGTTCCACAAGCTTGAGTCTTGGAATGGGAGCTAATGGAAGTGGGGAGGATGGGTTTCGGAAGGAAGAAGACGACCGTGTGGGTCGGCTCACGAACAGCAACCTTTATAAAAACCAAGAGCTCGTTTGGAAGTTGGTGGGATTTACAAGTTTGCCATTGAGTCGACTCATGGGGGTCGACTCATGAAGTTCAGAAAATCAGAAAAAATGTGAATAAATTCCAGAAAAATTGAAATTTTGGGAGAAGGAGTTTAGCTCTAAGATAAGTTTTTAGAATGAAAAAACTTAAGCTTTTGGGACCAAGAAAGGTGTTGGAAATTAAGCTCTAAGAAATTTTGACAATAAATCATTGGAAATTGAAAATTAATTCAGGCAAATGGATCAAGAATTCCTAGATTTCTCCTAATTTCACAGAATCTATCCTCACTAAGGGCCTTTGTAAAGATATTAGCTAATTGATTTTCGGTGCAAACATATTCAAGAATTATATTTTTGTTTTGAACATGTTCTCTTATGAAGTGATGTCTTATTTCAATATGTTTGGATCTTGAGTGTTGAATATGATTTTTAGATAGATTTATGGCACTTGTGTTGTCACATCTTATTGGTATTTCATTAAGTTTAATTCCAAAGTCTTCAGTTGTTGCTTAATCCACAAGATTTGAGCACAACAACTTCCGGCTGCAATATATTCGGCCTCAGCCGTAGACAGTGCTACCGAATTTTGTTTCTTGCTAAACCATGAGATTAGGTTAACTCCAAGAAATTGACAAGTTCCACTTGTGCTTTTTCTATCTAATTTACATCCAGCAAAGTCAGCATCAGAATATCCTAATAAATCAATTTGTGAGTCCTTAGAGTACCATAACCCTAAAGTTTGAGTACCATTTAAGTATCTAAGGATTCTTTTAACAGCATTCAAATGAGATTCTTTAGGATTAGATTGATATCTAGCACATAAACAAACACTAAACATGATATCAGGCCTACTTGCAGTTAAATATAATAATGATCCAATCATACCTCTATAGTATTTTAAGTCTACACATTTACCTTCATCATCCTTGTCAAGCTTACATGAGGGACTCATTGGTGTGCCAATGGGTTTGGAGTTCTCCATTCCAAATCTTTTGAGTAGTTCCTTGGTGTACTTGCTTTGGGTGATGGAGATTCCCTCTTTTGATTGTTTGATTTGGAGTCCGAGGAAGAAGGTGAGTTCTCCCATCATGCTCATCTCGAACTCCCCCTGCATAAGCTTAGCAAAGTCTTGACAAAGAGATTCATTAGTAGACCCAAAAATTATGTCATCAACATAAATTTGTATAACTAACATATCATTTTGATTTCTTTTGATAAAGAGGGTTGTATCAATATTACCTCTTGAAAAACCATTATTTAGTAAAAATTTGCTTAGTCTATCATACCATGCTCTAGGTACTTGTTTTAATCCATATAAAGCTTTATTTAATTTAAAAACATGATTAGGAAAAGCATGATTTTCAAATCCAGGGGTTGTTCTACATAAACTTCTTCAGCAATAAATCCATTTAAAAATCACTTTTAACATCCATTTGAAATAATTTGAATTTCATAAAGCAAGCATATGCAAGTAAAAGTCTAATGGCTTCTAATCTAGCTACAGGTGCAAAGGTTTCATCAAAATCAATTCCTTCTTCTTGATTATATCCTTTAGCAACCAATCTTGCTTTATTTCTAATTACATTACCATGATCATCTAATTTGTTTCTAAAGACCCATTTTGTGCCAATTATTGAACAATTTTTAGGTCTTGATACCAAAGTCCAAACATTATTTCTTTCAAATTGATTAAGTTCCTCTTGCATTGCATTAATCCAATTATGATCTTTTTCAGCTTCTTCAATAGTTTTTGGTTCAAGATGAGATACAAAAGCACAATGATTAAACACATCTCTAAGTGAAGAGCGAGTTTTTACCCCATGCATAGGATCACCAATAATTAACTCCTTAGGGTGGTTGTGAACATACCTCCATTCCTTGGGTAGGTCATTTGTACCTTGAGGTTGTTCTTGAATTTCTTCACCTCTCTCATCTTGTTTGTCTTCTTGTTCCTTGTCCTCTGGAGTAGCTGAATCTTTCAGAGTGATCTCCTTCATACCTTCTATTAATGGATCTGCATCATCAACACCCTCATTCTTCCTTGAAGGAAGATCGTTAGATTCATCAAAGACAACATGAATGGACTCCTCAACTACTAAAGTTCTTTTATTAAAAACTCTAAAAGCTTTACTAGTGGAGGAGTAACCCAGAAAGATTGCTTCATCTAATTTTGCATCAAATTTACCAAGTCTTTCCTTACCATTATTTAATACAAAATATCGGCAACCAAAAATATGAAAATATACAATATTTGGTTTTCTTCCTTTCCAAAGTTCATAGGGGGTTTTCTTTAAAAATTGTCTAATCAAAGCATGATTTAAAATGTAACATGCTGTGTTAATAGCTTCTGCCCAAAAATATCTTGGAAGGTTGCTTTCACAAAGCATGGTACGGGCCATTTCTTCTAAGGTTCTGTTTTTCCTTTCAACTACCCCATTTTGTTGGGGTGTTCTAGGAGCAGAGAAGTTATGGCCGATTCCATTTTCATCACAAAATTTTTTAAAGTCTTGATTTTCAAATTCAGTTCCATGATCACTTCTAATATTTTGAATTGAAAATCCTTTTTCATTAGTGACTTTTCGATGAAATTTAGTGAAAATATGAAAAGTTTCATCTTTGTGTGCCAAAAAGAAAACCCAAGTGAAACGAGAGTAATCATCTATAATTACAAAACCATATCATTTTCCTCCTAGACTAGTGGTTCTAGTTGGTCCAAATAAGTCCATATGCAAAAGCTCTAAAGGTCTAGAAGTTGAAACAATATTTTTGGATTTAAACGAAACTCTAGTTTGCTTACCTAGTTGACATGCATCACAAATTCTATCTTTTTCAAAATTCAGTTTAGGCAAGCCATGAACTAATTCTTTCTTAATTAATTTTGAAAGAGAATGCATGCTAATGTGAGCAAGTCTACGATGCCAAAGCCAACTAGTCTCATTAACTTTAGCATTTAAGGATACTAGGCATTGCATGTCTAATTTGGCTAAATCATTTAGACCTACCATATAAACATTGCCATGTCTATGTCCTATAAATTTGATGCCATCATTAATAGGACTAGTCACAATACAAACAGATGATTCAAAAACAACTTTATACCCTTTATCACAAAATTGACTAATGCTAAGTAAGTTATGCTTTAAACCTTTAACTAACAAAATATTTTCAATGTATTTGGAGGGAGTGATACCAATGTTACCTATCCCGATGATCTTTCCTTTGCCATTATCTCCAAAGGTGACCATCCCTCCATCCTTAGCATCAAGCGTGATGAATTGTGATTCATCACCAGTCATGTGTCTCGAGCATCCACTGTCCAGATACCATTTCCTGTTTTCTTCATGGGATGTTAGACACACCTGCAAACAAATGTCAAGTTTTTGTTTTAGGTACCCAAGCTTTCTTGGGTCCTTTTTGGTTAGTCAAAATGGTTCCTTTTGGAACCCATATTTTCTTTATAGTTGTGTTTGCACAGGTGTAAGATTTATGTCCTAATCTACCACATTTAAAATAAGTAATATTGGTAGACTTGTTACTTGAATAGTTTACATAAATATTTTTCAGAAATTTTTGTTTCTTTAAGGGGTTATAGCCAAGTCCAGCCTTATCATATATGGCCTTTTGATTTTCAAGAATCATATTTAGTTTGTTTGAAATTAAGGTGAACTTATCTACTATAGGTTTCAGCTTATTAATATCATTCTTTAGGCTTTGGTTCTCTTGAAGCAAAGTGGATTTTTCAATTGAAAGGCTTTCAGCTTGTTTTACTAAGGATTGATTTTTCAATTTCAGTTCTTTGTTTTTCATTCCTAGTTTCTTCAATTCATCAATTAAATCATTGAAGGCTTCATGCAATTCTTCAAAAGTGAATTCACTAGGGATTTTAGAAATTACCTCATTTTCGTGTGCCATAAGGCACAGGTTGGCTTGTTCTGTTGAGGTCTCCTCATCGGAGCTTGAGTCATCGCTCGCACTCCATGTGGCTATCATTGCCTTCTTCTTAAACTTTTTGGGACCTTTCTTCAGTTGTGGACATTCGGATTTGAAATGCCCCGGCTTTTTGCACTCATAGCATATAAGGGGTTGATCTTTCTCTTTCTCTTTGCTTTGATCCCCTTTTGTGAATGGTCTCTTTCTCATCCCCTGTTTCCTTTTTCTTAGGAACTTCTTGAATCTCCGGGTGATGAGTGCCATCTCTTCATCCTGTTCTTCATCTTCTGTGTCGTCAGTTTCTTCATCAGGAGAAGCTGTGGATTTGAGGGCAATGGTTCTTTTCTTTTTGACTTCATCCTCTTGATGTTGCTTCATGCTAAGCTCATGAGTCATCAAGGATCCAAGAAGCTCTTCTAGAGGTAGAGTGTTCAAGTCCTTTGCTTCTTGGATGGCAGTCACCTTGGCTTCCCAAGTTCTTGGCAATGACCTGAGAATCTTCCTTACAAGCTCACTGTTAGTATAAGATTTGCCAAGACTCTTCAAACCATTAATTATATCAGTAAAATGAGTAAACATAGCAGTTATGGACTCATCATGCTCCATTTTAAATAACTCATATTTATGCACAAGCATGTTTATTTTAGACTCTTTTACTTGATTTGTTCCCTCATGGGTTACTTCTAACCTATCCCATATTTCTTTAGCAGATGCACAGGTAGAAATGCGATTAAATTCATTTGCATCAAGTGCACAATAAAGAACATTCATAGCTTTAGCATTTAATTGTGCCAATTTCTTATCAACCTCATCCCATTCTCTTTCGGGTTTGGTTGACTCCTCACCATCTATAATCTTGGTGGGTGTGTGAGGACCGTTCACTATGATACTCCACATATCATAGTCGAGTACTTGTATGAAAATCTTCATCCGAGCTTTCCAATAGGTGTAATTAGACCCATTGAAAAGTGGAGGTCGGTTGGTGGATTGCCCCTCGGCTAGAGAAGTGCCGACGTGGGTTGCCATAGATCTTTGGCTCTTTGATTGTTAGATCAAAGAAGGGCTAGAGCACCGGGCTCTGATACCACTTGTTGCCCAGCTACGCAACCCAAGAGGGGGGTGAATTGGGTTTTAAAAATTTTAGGCTTAACTAATTACTTATGAAAAGTAAATATCAAAAGCTTGATGAATGAAGAGAGAGACTTTAGTTTGAGATTAATTACTTAAAGCAAGAATGCAAGGATATAATGGAGAATTAAAGAGAAACAATAAAGCATGCCACAAACACAAGGATTTATAGTGGTTCGGTGCCAACCTTACACCTACATCCACTCCCCAAGCTCCTACTTGGGAATTCCAATCCACTATACTTTGTATTCAACCCGAATACAAACGTCGGAAGCTCCGACACTAGCTATCCCAAGCTAGTCCACTTGTTTTCCGGGTACAAGCCGACCCAATACACTCCGATTTCAGGTTCGGATCAACCTTTCCTTGTTTTGGAAACCCTCCAAAACAAAAACAATTACTCACAAAGATTAAATCAGTTTAGAGCACAAATAAGTACAAGAATAGCTCCTTAAATGAGCGAGTATAACAATAAATACGCTTTACTCAAATGAAGAAGCCCCTCTTGGATTTCCTCAAAGTGGATGTGAAATGGAATAAATGCTTGAGGAGTTGGTGAGCTTTGATTGAAGGCTTCTTGAAGGCTTTAAATGAGCTCTTGATTGAGGTTGAGAAGTTGGCTTGAGAAACCCTCTCTTGAAAGCACTTCAATGCCCTCTTGAATGCTCTTGCTTTTCTCTTTTCAAATCTCTTGAATGCCTCTTGGATATTTTGATGTCTCTCTCTTTTGTTTTCCACCTTTTGAAACCTTTTATAGCCTTAAGAACCAAAGGAAAACAAACTAGGCAGAAAAAGAGCCGTTAGAGCACTTAAAGTGAGCATTAAAAGTAACTAAATCTGGCCAAAAACTAGCCGTTACAGGCAAATCCCGTCGCAGGGGTCGACTCATGAGTCGACTCATGCTTCAGGGGTCGACTCATGAGTCGACCTCTGTTGCAAAGTCTAGAGATTTAGTTTCTGGATTTTCTTGGCCCAAAACAGCAAAAGTCGACTCATGAGTCGACTCATGCCTTGTGGGTCGACTCATGAGTCGACTCACAGGTCGTGCCAAGACAGAAAACCAGCGTGCCATGGCTAATATTTGTGTGCCAATCAGCTCATAGTTTCATGAGTTGACTCATGAGTCGACTCATGAACTTCAAACCTTCATAACTCCAAAAATATAAGTCCAAAAACCATGAAACTTTCACCAATAGATTACATATCATTTGTTCTACACGATGATGCTATCAAATCAGAGTTTTGATGAAATTATGATTTTGCCCCTGTAGAGCATAAGGTCTTTTTCAAATAAAAAATATTTGTATCCCTTCAAACTATTTTGTAGTCATCAAAATCAATCTAGGAGCAACATCACACGCATTACAAGATTTGATCAGATATGATGGCTGAAGAGTCCAATCGGATTGTGACTCTAGTGAAGAGTCCTACTTGGATTAGGACTTTATGGGAGAGTCCCACTGGGACTGAGACTCTACTATTTATGAAAAATTAATTAGTAATTAGATTACTTATTGACTCAATTTGATTGAGTAAAGAGCTTTGGAATAAGTCTAGTTGAATTAGATTCAGTTCGACTCTGATTGGGATTGATATGATCAAACCCGATTACAAAGAAAATTTGTTCCTGATTCGATCAGAATTTGAACTTGGCTAATTCCTAATTGGGTTAGAAATTTGATGAGATATTTAGATTTCTAATTAGATTAAGTTTATTTCTATCAATAGTTTCAATCTAAATTTGATTTGGATTAGAATTGAATTAGAAATGAAGAGTCCAAGTCAGACTAGAACTCTATCCTTATCTTTTGTGCCACATTTGGATCCATGCCAATTTCTTCACATCTAATTGGATTTGGGTTGTGATTTTTGATGTCAAAAGAGAGGATCTAATAAGAGTAGTTGGCTATAGCTAATGAGTCATAATATTATCTCTTGCCTAATTCGAATGTGATCCGAATTAGAGATAAGATACAGACTAGGAAAAGAATTTTTCATATATGATATATTATTAGAGTCATATTATTTTTTTTCTTATTTTTCTTGAGGAATACTTTGGTATGTGAGACTTTAGATTTTTTCTCCATGTCCTAATATTTTTTTTGAAATTTTTGGAGATGTCAAAAAGAGGTTTTGGCATTGATTCATGGCATCCTTTCTTGAAAAGTCCTAATTCCTAGTCTATAAAAAGGGGACCCCTCTCTTGGACATCCCATGATCAATTCCCATATAGATTTTTTTGTTTCTAGAGCCTTTTCTCATCCTCTTCTCTTCCTCTTCCAGATCTCCTATCACTTTAGAGTGTCCAAGATGCTTGTAGAAGAAGAAAGAGGTCGGCTGTCGAAGTTGTTCGCAGACTAGCATCTCCGAGCTCCTGATCTACACCAGTCTTCGCATGGATTTTCCTATAGAAGCCAGATAACTTCATATGGCTGTGAGTGACCTGAAGAACATCCTCTCCAATCATTGGATCAGAGGAGATCAAGATCAAAATTTGTTTGGTAACGATCTCTAACTTATTTTGATTATTATGATAGATCTAATAGTTAGATTTAGAATTTCAGCATCGATAAGATCGATGTGATTTTTATTTTCAGATTTAAAGTATATATTTTTTATATCAAAGATCCTAATGTAGTAGTCTAAAATTAGATCTGATACATATGATTAGAATTAAATTGTTTAATCTATTATTTTCACTGCACAAAATTTTTTAATTGCATGTACTGCACTACCAAAAATTTTCTTCAGAAGAGTTCAAAGAGCAGGGTTCTCATTGTGGAGCGGGCTTCTACTTCTAAAAGAAAGTCAACTTAGAAGAAGAAGTCGATGAAGAAACATAAGTTTGAGAGCAAGCCAAAAAAGGAAACTCCTAAGAAGGCTGCTGACTCTGTGAAAGCATCATTATGAATGGTAAAAGATAAGATATGCATGAGACCATAAAGCCCTTCTTAAAAATTATATTAAATTATAGTGAAAGAAACCAAAAGTGAACCAAGTTTGGAGTTGATTGATCGATTGGTATCTAGGCATGTGTTGAAGAGCAGAGGTTACTTAATTAGGACCATTGTAAAAGCATGAAAAATCTCTCACTAATCTTACACTTACATGGCCAATTGGATTAATTCAGTCTGAATTTAGGATGCTTAGTGTTAAGATCTCTACACATGCCTTCCTTCGTGCTAATGTAATTTTCTATCATGAACCATAGTAGGTTTGTTATGCTATCCACAAGGCCTACTATGAAGATTGATGTGGGGTTGTCTTGGTGCATATTAGATGTTTATGGTATATTTTGGATATGTTGCTTTGTTGTGCTATCCACAAGAGCAGTATATTTAGATATGACTGTATAAAAATAAAGGGTTTAGCTTAACTACACACTATAGTTTGTTATTCTATCCACAAGACTATGAGTGCCTTAGAGGTAAGATTTAGTTGACAGTTGCATAGGATAGAATTGCAAAGGGTTTCCTACCTTTGAACTCACTAGAGTTTGTTGTGCTATCCATAAGGTTTTTTTGAGAAATTAGGATCTCAATCCACTAAGAAATCAGATTAGGGTCTTTTGCTTACCATAGGTGAGGGCTATAATATCCAATAAAATAGTAAGAGATATAACTAAACAAAAGACCTCATCTAGTTATGCATTTCATCATAAGTGATCTACTTATATTATTGTTCTTAATTCATGTAGATTAATTTTGTATTATGACAACTTCACTCTCATTGCGCAGCATCATTGATGCAAATATATTGATTGATTTGAACTAAATGGACTAGTTAAGGAATTTATGAATTAAATTTGCATAGAAAAAGGTCGCCTATGTTCTGGATATTTCTGACCTTGGTCCGATTAATGAAGATGCTTCTGAAGAGGATCAGGCAATATATAAGATGTGGCAGTCTAACAGCATGACTATCAAGAGTATTATGTTGGCCTCGATGAGCAAAGAGTTGCAGAGGTAATTTGATAATATAGATGCTCACTCCATAATCCATAATCTTCGAAAATTATATAGAGAACATAGTCGGAAAGGTAGCATCTTCAAAAGAAAGAAAGCATATAATGTTCTTACAAATATTACTTATTATCAGTGTGGCAAAGATAGGATATTGAAAGAAAAATTGCAAGAATTATCTTGAAGATTTGAAGCAAGGTGCAAGTATTTCATCAAAAGATGTGTATATGATACAGACCTATTTTTTATTAAGTACCTCAAACTCTAATACTTAGGTATTGGATACCACTTGTGGTTCGCACATTTATAATTCATTGCAACAACTATAGAATATTGAAGGGCTGAAAAGAAGTGACTGCGAGCTTTTACTGCAAATGGAAAGTCCATTAATACAGAAGCTACAGGAAACTTCTATGCTCAAGTTACCTTCGGACAAGATTTTGAAATTAGAAGAATGTTATTATATATCTAAGGTCATTAAAATATTATTTCTATATCTTTGTTACTAAAATAAGGTTATGAAATAAAATTAATGGGCAATGGTTGCTCCATGTTTCTTTCTAATGTATTCTATGGCAATGGTTATATTGATAACAATCTTCTAATCCTTATACTCAATGAAAATATTTTTTATATTTATAGAAATATAAAAAGAAAGAGACAAGATGTGAACATCACATATCTCTACATTACCGTCTTGATCATATTAGCGAGTCAAAGATAAACAAGTTGTACAAAAAAGAGTTCTTTGACCCCTATGATTATGAATCATTGAAAACTTATGAATCTTATCTCATGGGTAAGATCATCAGGACTCTATTCTCTGGATATGGAGAGAGGCCAAGAGAGCTGTTAGCCCTAGTACCTTCAGATGTATGTAGGCCGATGACAACTCAGATCAGAGGAGAATACTTCTACTTTATCACCTTCATGAATGATCTATCAAGGTTCAGATGTATTCTTGATGAATATAAATCTGAAGTCTTTGATAAGTTCAAAGAGTATCAAAGTATGATCGAGAAATAAATTAAAAAAAGTATCAAGGTTCTTCAATCTAATCAAGGAGGAGAATATTTATCCAATAAATTTCTTGATCATCTTAAAGATAAAGACATTCTCTCTGAATGGACATCTTCTTATACACCATAATTAAATGGTGCAGTAGAATGGAGGAATCATACTTTGATGGATATGGTGCGGTCCATGATATGCTTCATCGATCTTTCAATATTATTTTGGAGATATGCCCTAGAAACTACCACATATATATTGAGCAGGATGTCTTCAAAGTCTGTTGCTAGCACTCCATATGAAATATGGAAAGGAAGAAAGCCTAATCTTAAACATCTTATGATCTGGGCTATCTTGCTTATATCAGAAATATTTTTGGACATATGCTAAGTGCTAAATCAAATAAGTGTAGGTTTGTAGAATATCCTAAGAAAACTAAAAGATACTACTTCTACCATCTTACTAAATAAAAGATATTTGTTGGTAGGCATGCTACCTTCTTGGAAAAAAAATTCATCTAAGAAGGGGGCAGTGGGAGGAATGTTGAACTTGGAGAAGTTCAGGACCTACAAACTATTTCAGAAATACTTGTGGATAATCCACAGAATGATCTTCAACCAGAAGTACCAAGTGTTGGGTTCTAGTGATGCAACAGAATATAAATTTCAAAAATTTTAATATGCATTCAACAATTGAAAATAATGTTTTACAATTAAACAAAACCACCAGAACACAAAACCCTAGGAACCCCTTGATAATTACAATCAAACCACAAAAACATGCATATCAAGAGAAGATCTGAAGTCATATATCATCATGAAGACCATAAATTGAAAATCTTGATATCTTCATGAGACTCCAAAGTAGAAGCCCTCCAACGGTGATCCACATGGGAGCGATCAGGGCCCTTCCCAATTCATCATGGTGCTGCAGCCTTCTTCCTAAGTGCGCTACTAATTGTCCTTCACAAGAATTGGTTGCACCACTCCTTGTATGCCTTCAAGACCTCTACTAGGATCTCTTTAGGAATCCTTTCCCAAAAGATCTCTCCACCCAAGAATTAAATCAGATGTTCAACACTTGAATAAACTAATTTTTGGACAAGCATCACATGCTTTCTAATTACTTTCTCTCTTCCTTTCCATTTTTCTTTCCCTCTTTTTCTGGTCTTTTTCTCAAATTTTTTTCATCAATTTTCTCTCCTTTCCATGCCTATCTACAGCCTAATTGGCACATAGAAATCAGGTGTAGCACCCCCTTTAAATGGAAAAAGATGGGCGACACCATGGGACGCCAACTCTTGGCATCCCTTAATTCCTACATGGCATTGTTTAATTTTTCTCATGGAATTCAAAGGGATGGCATGGAAACTAAAGGGGGTAACCAGTCAGAAGAACTCCTCCTCTGCTTAGGAAAAATATAATGCCATCATATGGTGCATGGGATAAGAGGGAGGGCGTGAAAAACCAAGAGTCCATGATATTATGGACTCTTCCATATCAATATAAATATATAGCATCCCATTTATTATTTGGCTTTCAATTTTTTTTTGAGAGAAGGACTCTTCCTCCTCTTCCATGCCGCATATCCCAAGCACCATCATATATCATGAAGAATTAAGGAAAATACATGGAATCATGTAAAGAAATTAAGAGGAGTGAAAGAGAAGGACTCCTCTCTTAAATGCCCAAATAAATGATGCCACATTTATTTTTCTCATGTCGTTTTGATGTGGAGATGGTGGATTCACATGGAACTCTTTCACATAAACTAGATAAATCAACTAATAAATAGATGGTACAAACCTAATCACATTAGGTCAAGGCAACAAGTTTAGATTAGCACAAACACCTTTGCACTGAACCCAATTGGAAACTTAGGTTAATTCATGTGCTAGCAATTTAAGTAACCCATTTGATTTATAATAAATCTAAATAGATTAGATTAAAACCAAATTTCTATTGTGTGTGACCTATTGGGTTCCAAATTTAGCCAGCAGTAGACCCAAACTCTCGACATAACCCTAATATGATTGGATTAGGTCAGCTTAAGAGTTTCAATCAACTAGGACTCTTTCTAATTGATTCTTGAATTAAACTCTTTTAATTTTGATGAGTCCACAAGTCAAGATTGACATCTAGTAATGTATCATAACTATCCAAAAGATTTAAAATTTGATAAAAATACCAAAATTATCCTTCCATAATGAGTTACCGTGCAATTCAATCCTTTGATCACACCACATCCTGAAAAAGCTATGGATATGAAAATATGTCAAACTCAAATACCTAACCATATGTATCTCGATCTGATGATGATGACTTGATTGATGAATCAGTAAAAACTATTTCTATTATTCATCACTGCTCTGACTAGAGACTCTCAGAGTCACCATCCTTTGAGATCACATAGGATGTTCTCTCCTCTTATAAGGAGTGATTGATTCCTTATTGACCACTCACAACCTTCATGCACACTTCACCATACCCAGAATATCCCATACACATCTCAAAATGGTGTGCTAGGGAATAAACCAAAGTAAGGGTCCATGTATATAAGGTACCATTGTGATCTCAGATCAAAGGATCACATGCACCACTCCCACTGAAGAACCATCTGTTGACATGCTGTAAGACTCCATCAGATATTCTTTCGATGGATCAGTTCAGTGAACTCATTCTCTAATGAGCATCTACATCCTTATATTAGTGTCACCACACAAGTGATTGTGAGATCAACCATCTTCTCCATCGAGCATACACAGGATGTACCAATTTTACCAGAGTCATCGATCTTTGACTCGATGATCCAATGACTGAAAATATTTTAGATTGGGGCTATCAAGATTTTAAATCTCACTGGCATGATCTCATCATGGCCCTGAAATTTTTATCCTAATCTATAAGATTTATCATAATCATAAAAATATGATGCAGCAAATAATAAAATACAATACCTCATAAATAAAAATAACTAATGCCATGCAAATAAGTAGGAAGAAAATAAAGAAAAGTTTCTTCGCATCCCCATGCGATTGGCTTATAGGGCACTATTCTTTTAATCTCCCACTTGCACTAAAGCCAATCGTCCCTGTACCTGATGCCCATGCAATCAGATTAGTGATTACATTGCACTGTGTAAGGCTTAGTGAACTGATCCATTATAATGTTCTTAATATTAGCTCATTTTATGATCATATCATGAATGAAATGAAAGTGCTTAGGATATGCGTGGGTTTCTAGTGAGACCACACCCAACTCAGTGATGAATCCTTTTATCTGGAGACTTTTCTTAGCAATCTTTACTAACAACATTTAACTAAAACAAATATAGTTAGCTTTTTGAAATTTTTTCAATTTATTGCTCCTCTAGTACTTCTCAAGTATTTTGAGAATGCTTTTCACAGTTCTCAAAAGATCCTATCATGGATCTATCTGAAATCGATGATTATGCACAAGGCATAAATCACATCAGGCTTCGTACATTGAATATATGGGTTAGTAAACTCCTTTACACCCATTCATGTTGAACCCTTTCAACATAAATTTCATGTACCTAGACTGGGACAAGCCCTACATCCACTTACATCTATCCCTATAGATGCCAAAAATTGGATGCTTAACCCAAGTCTTTTCCATGAAAGCATTTGTGATAAGTATATAATTGATCTAATGTAATATTGGGACTACCTTTCCAATATGTTGTATGTCACCTACATACATAACTAAGAAGTTAGTGGGACTCCCACCTATCTTCTTGCACATATATGGTTCATCTATATTTGATAAAGTCAAATATTTTGACTATCTTATCAAAAATAGAAGTACCTACTCCTCAATATCTGCCTGAATTCATAAATACATTTGCCCTCCCACTAGAGATAACTTCTCTAGATGAAGTGTGGCAATAGCAAAAATCTAAATAGACATTCCTGACAGCAACCTATTGGGTCATACCCATAGGTGCTTCAACCATAGCCTATAGTTGATGGTCAGGGTGCTTATTTTAGATATTATGGTTTCAAGCAAACTATCAAAGTCTCTACTCATGACGATCTCGAATAGATCAAGAAAACACCACTCTCAATGATGTATGGTGATCATCGTTCTTAATGACAAACCATATTTTGAGTGGTATATTATACACTCAAATTAACCTTCAGTGAGGAGGTGTGTTTCATGGTAATACCTCATCAATAAATACATCTGGTCGAGAATTAACTTGTGGACACTCCACAGGTTATGATAGGATAGTTCATAGGTCTTGAACTTCTCAAGTTCAATTATCCTCCCACTATCCCCTTCTTAAAAAAAATTTTTCCTAAAAGGTGGCATACCTACTTAACAAAATATCTTTTGTCCAGTAGGATGGTAGATATAGTATCACATACTACTCTTTAGGATAACCTATATAAAAATAAAAATATGTTCTAGCATAAATTTATGTACATCAACTCTTTTCACATAAGTGGGCAACCTGGCTCTTCCTTTTCCATATCTCATATGGAGTGCTAATAACAGATTTTTATGGTATCTAATTCAAAATATTTATAGAATGCTTTTTAAGATATTTTTCAAAATGAGATAGTAATATTTATGAAGTATTTTAAAGAACACATCATATCACATATGAAGTGTCCATCTCTGGATCATGATATTATTAGTCTTCGAACATCTATATGTTTAAGACCTAATACCTTGCTTGTCTTTTTTCATGTCCAATAAATGGCATCTTGGTCATTTTATTCATGAGATAAGATTTACAAGTTCTATATGATTCATAATCATACAGACAAAGAACTCTTCTTTGCATTACTTGTTTATCTTTAACTCATAAAAAATAGCCAAGTTGGCAATGCCCGAGATATGTGACCATCACATATTTATTTTTTGTTCTCATCAACATAAAGAACGATATCATTAAGTGACCAAAATATAAGACAATAGCTATAAAATTTATCAGATGGAAAGTAACTATTATCCTTTACATTAATTTCAAAATCATGCTACAATAGCAAAGGATTTAAAATTGTTGGGTATAAAATACCCTCAGTCGAAGTTCACAGCAGGATTGATCCTCCCAAGACTCATCCGGCTTTCGACTGCAGATGGTACCTCTCCGGACTTCTCCAACAGTCGGATTTCTACGATGTTGACTGAACTCCCCCGACGGACGAACTCCCACTGCACCACCCCAAACTCCTTCAACATGAGTTCCCCCAGTCGTCTATCAAGCCGCCCCAAGCGCTCACTAAGCTCTGCCGCCAGCCGACCTCCTACGGCCGTCGGCTGCTCCCCAAATCCCTTCCAGACTTCTTCCAGCCATGTTCAACTCCAACCCGAACTGCCTCGGACCTCACCAACAGCCAAACTTCACCAACAGTAGATTTCTATAACTACCGGACTCCTACGGGAGCTGAATCTCGTCTCCAACTCTAGCTACAGGCAAACTCCGTCCGGACTCCTACGGGAGCCGGACCTCGTCTCCGACTCCGGCCACAGGAAGACTTCATCCGGACTCCAACGGGAGCTGGGCTTCGTCCTCGACCTCAACCACAGGTAGACTCTGTCCGGACACCTACGGGAGCCAGACCTCATCCCCAACTTTGATTGCAGGTGGACTTCGACCAGACTCCTACGGGAGATGAATCTCGTCTCCAACTCCAGCTACAAGCAGACACCGTCCGGACTCCTACGGGAGCCGAACTTCATCCCCAACCTCAACGGCTGGAAGGCTTCGCCCGGACTCCCACGGGAGCCGGGCTTCATCCTCGACCTCAACCACAGGTATACTCTGTCCGGACTCCTACGGGAGTCGGACCTCGTCCCCAACTTCGATTGTAGATGGACTTCGACCGGACTCTTACGGGAGCCGAATCTCGTCTCCAACTCCAGCTACAGGCAGACTCCGTCCGGACTCCTACGGGAGCCGGACTTCGTCCCCAACCTCAACGGCTGGAAGGCTTCGCCCGGACTCCCACGGGAGCTGGGTTTCGTCCTCGACCTCAACCACAGGTAGACTCTGTCCGGACACCTACAGGAGCCGGACATCATCGCCAACTTCGATTGCAGGTGGACTTCGACCGGACTCCTACGGGAGCCGAATCTCGTCTCCAACTCCAGCTACAAGCAGACTCCATCCGGACTCCAACGGGAGCCGGACTTCGTCGCCAACCTCAACGGCTGGAAGGCTTCGCCCGGACTCCCACGGGAGCCGAGCTTCATCCTCAACCTCGACCACAGGTTGACTCTGTCCGAACTCCTACGGGAGCCGGACCTCGTCCCCAACTTCGATTGCAGGTGGACTTCGACCGGACTCCTACGGGAGCCGAATCTCGTCTCCAACTCCAGCTACAGGCAGACTCCGTCCGGACTCCTACGGGAGCCGAACTTCGTCCCCAACCTCAACGGCTGGAAGGCTTCGCTCGGACTCCCACGGGAGTCGGGCTTCATCCTCGACCTCGACCACAGGTAGACTCTGTCCGGACTCCTACGGGAGTCGGACCTCGTCCCCAACTTCGATTGCAGGTGGACTTCGACCAGACTCCTACGGGAGTCGAATCTCATCTCCAACTCCAGCTACAGGCAGACTCCGTCCGGACTCCTACGGGAGCCAGACTTCGTCCCCAACCTCAACAGCTGGAAGGCTTCGCCCGAACTCCCACGGGAGCCGGGCTTCATCCTTGACCTCGACCACAGGTAGACTTTGTCCGGACTCCTACGGGAGCCAGACCTCATCCCCAACTTCGATTGCAGGTGGACTTCGACCGGACTCCTACGGGAGCCGAATCTCATCTCCAACTCCAGCTACAGGCAGACTCCGTCCGGACTCCTACGGGAGCCGGACTTCATCCCCAATCTCAACGGCTGGAAGGCTTCGCCTGAACTCCCACGGGAGCCAGGCTTCATCCTTGACCTCGACCACAGGTAGACTCTATCCGGACTCCTATGGGAACCGGACCTCGTCCCCAACTTCGATTACAGGTGGACTTCGATCGGACTCCTACGGGAGCCGAATCTCATCTAAAACTCCAGCTATAGGGAGACTCCATCCGGACTCCTACGGGAGCCGGACTTCATCCCCAACCTCAACAGCTGGAAGGCTTCGCCCGGACTCCCATGGGAGTCGGGCTTCGTCCTCGACCTCGACCACAGGTAGACTCTATCCGGACTCCTATGGGAGCCGAATCTCGTCTCCAACTCCAGCTACAAGCAGACTCCGTCCGGACTCCTATGGGAGCCGAACTTCGTCCCCAACCTCAACGGCTGGAAGGCTTCGCCCGGACTCCCACGGGAGCCGGGCTTCATCCTCGACCTCGACCACAGGTAGACTCTGTCCGGACTCCTACGGGAGCCGGACCTCATGGCCAACTTCGATTGTAGGTGGACTTCGATCGGACTCCTATGGGAGCCGGATCTCATCCCCAACTCCAGCTACAGGAAGACTTCAACCGGACTCCTATGGGAGCAGGATCTCGCCTCCGACTCCGGCCACGGGGAAACTCCGTCCGGACTCCTACGGGAGCTGGACTTCGTCCCCGACTTTTACTACTGATAAATTTCGTCCGGACTCCTAAGGGAGCCAGACTTCATCCCTGACTTTGATTGCAGATAGACTCCGTCCGGACTCCTACGGGAGCCGGACTTCATCCCCAACCTCAACGGCTGGAAGGCTTCGCCCGGACTCCTACGGGAGGCGGACTTCATCCCCAACCTCAACGGCTGGAAGGCTTCGCCCGAACTCCCACGAGAATCGGGCTTCATCCTCAACCTCGACTGCTGGTAAGCTTCGTCCGGACTCCTAAGGGAGCCGGACTTCACTCCTGACTTTAATTGCAGGTAGACTTCGACCGGACTCCTACGGGAGCCAGACCTTGTTTCCGACTCCGGCCACAAGAAGACTTCATCCGGACTCCCGTGGAAGCCGGACTTCGCCCCCGACGCCAATTGCAAGTGGACTCCGCTCGGATTCCCACGGGAGCCGGGCTTCATCCCCAACTCCGATTGAAAGAAGACTTCATCCAAACTCCTACGGGAGCCAGACTCCGAGCTCCTCTTAGACGGGTGGCCAGCCACCTCTCTTCGCCAGACACTGCAGCCGGACTTCGACCGACAGGCCTGGACCCGCTGATGGGCCGCAGCAACGGCCACGATACTGCTCCACCTCCTGTGATGGATTTCGTGTGGCTCCATCACTCCCTGGCAGATCGCTATAATGACTACGATTCTGCTCCACTCACTGCGATGGATACCGCGCGATTCCTCCCACCTCCTGGCAAGTCGCGACAACGGGCGCCGTTCCACTACCCGCAACAGACTCCACGTGTCACGTTTTGGCAGTGGCCACGATCCCACTCCACTACTCTTTGCAACAAACTCCGCCTGACTCTGGGCAGTCCACTGCCAGACTGTTACAGATGTCACTATCAGTCTACTGCCCCCTTTTTGCCTATAAAAGAGAACCCCAGATACGTTATTCTATAAGCTCTATTTTCTATCCCAAAACTCTGCTAAAATTTTTGTTCGAGCACTCCATTCTTGTTGAGGTAGAGAACTGACTTGAGCATCAGAGGGTCTTGCCGGAGCAACCCCACCTCTGGTTTAGACTTCTTTTGCAGGTCCCGACGGCGATCGCGACTCCCTCGACTCCAGCTTCTCCAGCGCAAGTGGATTTTTGCACCAACAGGATTGGCGCTAGATGAAGGGCCGAACCTTCACAGTACCCTTGTTCTTAAAGGAGCGCTCAATGGGACCACCTCTGGTCATCTTCTCTGACATTCACTCTTCCTCCCACCTGATCTTCGCCCGATGCCTCCCCGCAGGGCTCCACATGGCGATCTACGGCCTCCGCGGCCAGATCACAGGCTCTGACCTCACCTCCAGTCTCCCAGCCTCTGCCTCTTCCTCCGATGACGGCAGTTGGCACGGAGCAATTCGACCTACTGGTGTAGCAGGTCAGAGGCCTAACTGAAGCTGTGCAGGCCATACAACAGCAGCAGCAGCCGCAGGCATCGGTGCGGTCGGAAAGAGCATCGTCGGAACTCCAAAACCCAGCAGCGGGACGTGCCACTTGGGCCAGCTGCCCAGTCTTTCCCGGAAAGATGAATCCAAGGGTGGAAAGCCCCCAGTCCGACCACGACTCCACCCCTGGAAGATCTCTACCCCCATTCTGCCAGAGGACCCTCGAGACCCGTAGTCGAGAGGATTTTCTGGATCGGAGGCTCCAGGAGATGAACCGACGGATCGAAGAACTCTGCCACGCACCCTCGGCTTATGGTGAGGATATTTGCACTGACCCTCCCTTTTCTCAAATGATCATGCAGGAACCCATCCCGCCAAACTTCAAACTCCCCCAGTTCGAAAGCTACGACGGGACTTCGGACCCGGTTGATCATCTGGAGGCCTTCCGGATGATGATGCTGCTTCATGGTGCACCCGATGCCATTCTATGCCGAGCCTTCCCATCCACCTTGAAGGGAGCGGTGAGAAACTGATACTCGGTGCTGAAGCCGGATACCATCTTTTCTTTCGATCAAATGAGCCACCAATTTGTGGCCCATTTTGTCAGCAGTCGGTGCCCCCGGAAGGGTTCGGAGTCCCTCATCAATATCAAGCAGAGGAAGGGGGAGTCCATTCGAGCCTACATCAACCACTTCAATGTCGCCGCACTGGAGGTCCGGAACTTGGACCAGTCAGTAGCAATGGCCGCTCTGAAGGGCGGCCTTCAGAAGAACGACCTTTTGTTCTCTCTAGAGAAGAGGTACCCCAGGGATTTTGCTGATCTGTTTGCTCGAGCCGAAGGGTACGCCCGAGTGGGAGAAGCCTTCAAAATGAAGGATGAGGAGACTGCGAGAGAACAACAGGTGGGAGACTCGGGTAAGCCCGCAATCGAAAAAGGGTCGAGAGAAGCTCGGCCACGTTCTCGATCCCCTCCTGGGCACAAGCATGTCCAGACTCTACCTCGAGTATGTAGGCAGAGAAGTTCGGATCGTGGGGTTCGACGGAGTTCTCCATCGAGAAGATTCCGCAACTATGCCCCCCTTAATGCCTCGAAGACCCAGGTACTGATGGTGGTCAGGGAGCAGCTCCCCAGGCCTTAGAGGATGCGCACACACCCCGGAAAGTGCAACCCCAACAAGTTCTGTCTCTACCATCGTGACCACGGCCACGACACGGAGGAATGCATCCAGCTCCGAGATGAGATCGAGGAGCTCATCCGATGAGGTCGACTCGATAGGTTCATTCGACGTCGGCCTGAAGGTAGAGAAGATTGGCCAAGGGCCCTACCGCAACCCGAACCGCCAAGGAGGGAGGAGCAACCCGGAGATCAACCTCTAATCGAAACCATCGACTCCATCATCGGAGGGCCTCAAGGAGGGGCGGACCTTCCATGATCGCGGAACTCGAGAAACCTGTAAATGTACTGCTCACGACTTTGCTCTGAATCTAAATTCCTTTTGAACTTTGCATGTCTTTCCCTTTTGGTATGGATCTGTCACAATTGGGGATGACCCCTTCGAACAATTAACACAAGGTCATGTTAGGAACAGGAGGGGAACCTCATCCTAACATGAGCCAAATGAAAGTTTGATTATTATAAGATTGGATCGGGGGAAGGCCAGTTTAACAGCTCTCGAATGCCCCCTAAACCATGTTAGGGACAGGAGGAGAACCTCGCCCTAACATGAGCAAAGTCAAAGGCCCGGTTCTTTTAGATCGGATGGAGGGAGAGGCCCTACAATGCCCTAACGTGCCCCCACAGCCATGCTAGGGACAGGAGGAGAACCTCGCCCTGACATGAGCAAAGTTAAAGGCCTGGTTCTTTTAGACCGGATGGGGGGAGAGGCCGAACAGCGCCTACATGCACCCCCACAGCCTTGTTAGGGACAGGAGGAGAACCTCGCCCTAACATGAGCAAAGTCGAAGGCCCGGTTCCTCTTAGATCGGATGGGAAGAGAGGCCGAACAGCACCCACATGTGCCCCCACAGCCTTGTTAGGGACAGGAGGAGAACCTCGCCCTAACATGAGCAAAGTTGAAGGCCCGGTTCTTTTAGACCGGGTGGGGGGAGAGGCCCTTGCAACGACCCTTATGTGCCCCCACAGCCCCGTTGGGGACAGGATGAGAATCTCATCCTAACCTAAGCTGAGATCGACTACGTCAAGAATAGAAGGAGAACCTCATTCCGACGATGACAAAAACTCGACCACCCAACAAAATTGGATAAAGGGAAAAGTTCCCTCAATGGCACCTCAACACTTCTACGTGACCCCTCAAAAAGCAAGGGGAGGATCCTCACTTGAAGAGAGGAGGAAAACTAAAAAGGCAAGCAGCGAATAATGCCGGCAACAGATGAAAAACAAACCGCACCAAAGATCTAAGGAGCTTCGCCTCGACAAAGACGGGAAGTTCTTACCAAACATCCCCGGCCTATAAGAAGGCTCTCGACACAGGTCAAGAAAGTAGCGACATCTTCGAGGTAATACGGAGTTCGGACCGTCAAGCTCGAGCCCACGGCCATGGACGACAAGAAAAGCAAGTCAGCGTAGCGACGGCTGGACACCTCCAAGCGACGTCAAAGTCGGACAAGTCAAAAGATGAAAGAAGTTCGACGGGCGACGATTCAACATAATACGTGGACAAGGTAACACGAAATCTCCTTTTTATTCCACTTGCAAAATACACACCACGAAGCCCAGAAGGCCAAAGGAAGAAAAACAAAACAAAGAGAGTAAAACAAAACAACAAAAGAGAAAATGTATGCATAGAAAGACGGAAGGCCAAAAAGAGCCCTAGGGAAGCTCTGCTCTTTCCGATCTCGAATTGTCTGCTTCGCCCCTTATCCAGGACTGCCTCAGATTTTCAACTTCTTCTTCTAGCTCTCCCTTTTTCAGCAGCGCATCCTGGAGCGCCCGACGGAGTCGCTGGCTTTCGTTCTCCACCTCTCGACACCTCTTCCTCAGGACCTCGAATTCTGCCTCAGCGTCCTTGACGGCCTGCTGCTCACACACCAGCTGGATCTTCAACTGCTGCAGCTCAGCCTTCCCCTCCCCAAGGGCGACAGAAAGTCCTTCTGCAGTTCTTCTCAGGGATTGGAGTTCATTGGAGTCCCGAGAGGAAGCGAGCTGAGCCCTGTCAGCCAACTGCCTTTGAAGACGGGCGACTTCGTCGGTCGCCACCCTGAGTCTCCCTTTGTATTCATCCACCTGCCTACGCCAGCCGGCCCGATGCACGTCATAGCTCACCTCGGCATCTTGAAGCTGCTGCTGAAGGTCGGAGACCTTTTTCGACCACTCCTGGTCGCCGTCGGCCCGGGCCAAGAGTCGGGACGAACTTCCCTCCAGCTGGCCGATCCTCTCCTTCGCAGCCGACAGTTCCACCATGAGAGCACTGATCTTGACTGCTTGAGCCCAAATTCGATCGCTGGCGCTCTTCTTGTATTCCTCAAGCTCCTTCATGAAGTCCGCCTTCCTCCGGCTGTACTCCATGATCCCCTTCATGTGGAGATTCCGAAAATGGGTGGCCTCCACGGTGGCTTCAGAGTGACCCTCTCTCAACCTGCGAAGCTCGCCTTCCATCTTCTTCAACCCTTTTGTCAAGTGAAGAACTTTCTTCCTCAGTCGTCGGATCGTGGACTTCAGCGGAATCCCCAGGGGCAGGGGAAGTGCTTCGGCAGGATACTGCAATCGGGAGACAAAAGCGTCAAGGTGCGTCTCATCACAGAAAGAAAAGTAGAAAGGGGAAAGGAAGAAAGGAGAAGCCATCCACAATAAGAAATTCATCTTTATTGATTGAATGTTTCTTAAAGACAAAAAGAAAAGGAAAAATTGTAGTAAAAGAAAAATACAAGGTCGGAGGTCTCAGACCTCTGTAGTAGGGGTGAGGGAGCTCGGTGTCCCTGGAAGGGGGGATGCGGCAGCAGTGGCAGCAGGAGAGGGACCGGCCTCATCTTCAGACTCCTCACCCAGGAAGCTGAGGTCGAGCTCTAAAAATTTTCTGGCCACCTTCTCCTGGCAGAGCTCGAACCCCTTGATGAACGCTTCCTGGCCGAATCAGACGTTCAGGTCCCTCATCTCCGTGGAGGCCTTGAACTCCTCTACCGCAAGAACCCTGGCCTCCGAGACCAGTACTAGAATCTGCTCAGCCAAATTGGCGACCTCGGCCTCCTCCTTTCTCACCATCTCCTCCGAGGTCTGCTTCTCTTCCTCTCGGACCTATTTCTCTCTTTTCAAGGCCTGTTGGAGGGCGATTACCTCGGCTGCCTTCTCTTCGAGATGGGCGATTTCGGCCCTACGATGCTCCTCCATTTGGATGGCGTTCCTCCTCACCTGGTTCGTCGCCTCGATGTTGGCAAGGAGCTGGTGCCTAATCTGCAAGGGTGGCTAGGGGATCAGAGCAGGGGTTGAAAAGTCAATTAAATGAAGATTTGTTTACCTCAAGAAAGGACCCTAAGGAGTCCCAAACCCGCTGCTCAGGATCGGCACGGTCGATCCTCTCGACGACTTCAGGCAGAATGCAGTCATCGATCAGCCGCTTGATCAAGTCCCTATCATTGAAGGGGTTCTCCAGCCCTTCTTCGAAACAGAGGGACTCTTCAAGGGTGGCTCGACGGCTACTCCCCCTGTGGGCCACCGACTTCCTTCTCATCCCCCTCTCGACTCTGGGTGCCTTCGTGGAACGGATCCCCGAAACGGGAGCCCCAGTCGGCGGCCTCCTTGAAGAGGCCCGGGGGGTCGGTGGTTCGGCGTCCGAAGGAACGTCGATCGCGGGAGCCACCTGGGCAGGCACGGTCGAGCTCGTCTCCTCCACTCTGGCCCTCTTTGCTGATCCGGAGGCCACGGCACCTCTTCTTTTGTGGGCCTTGAGGCCCCTGGCGAGCATCCGTGCTGCTTCGACGTCCATTCCTAAAAAAAAAAAAAAAAATCAAAAATCAGTGATAAGGTAGAAAAGGAAGAAGTGGCATGCAAAAAAAAAAAAAAAAAGAAAAGAAAAAAAAGAGAAGAGAGAGAAGAAAAAAAGAGAGAAAGAAGGAGGACGGAGGAAAAGAAGAGAAGAGAAAAGATGGAATACTCGCAGGATCTTGGGGGCTCAAGCCGATGTTGAACAAAAATTGCTCCCTTAGAAGGTTGGGAAGGAAAGGAGCGGAATAATCAAGAAGCTTTCGGGCGGCCTGAAGGTCGTCCTCTCCCAGGCTGGGAGCCCGGCGGACAGAGTCCCTCAGAGAGCCCCAAGGGGGCAGGCCCAGCCTCAGGGTCGGGCAGTGGACGAAGAGGTATTTCCCCTTCCAGTTGTGGATTGAAGAGAGAGCACCTTTCAGCAACCCCTTTTTGCCAAACTGGAAGGAGAAATACCACCAGTCCTTCACCGAAGGAAGACGCTTGAAAGTGTAGAAATGCCTAAACAAAGAAAGGGATGGCTGAACTTCAACTACATGGCAAAGGGAAAGAAACCCTATCAAAAATTTAAAGGAATTCAGAGCCACTGAAGCCAAAGAGATATCTAAGAAGCGAAAAAGGGTGACAACAAAGGGCGGAAGCAGAAACCGAAGTCCGGCATGGAACACCTCCTGATACAGGCAAAAATGATCGGATGGGGGAGTGCTAGCCCGGTCGGAGGGGCCAGGAAGCTCCAGGTCGTACTCCAGAGGAACTCCGTACTGAACCCTTATCAGCAGGAGTTCATCCAGAGTCAGAGAGCAGGGAATGGTGCTCGGCGCAAAAACTGGGCGAAGTCCAATCCCAGATGTGGGTTCGTCTACAGAATGGGGGTTCTGGGGGGCTGAGGTGGAAGAACTCCCTGAACTGCTAGAGGCAGAGATGCTGGAAGATATTTCGAACGACTTCAAACGAAAGCCCAAAAGATCCCAGAGAAATCGGATGAGACAAAGGACGAGAGGTTGCAGGAGACCAAATCGAAGGAATACGACAGGAGAAAATGGAGGAGAAAAGTCCCCCAAGGTGGCTAGAAGAAAAACGAAGGTTCTGGGACTAACCTAGATCGCTCTGGAGGATGCAGAAGGGCGAGGACAGGGATGACTCGGAAGATGCCTAGGGCCAAGGAAGATGCCAAGGGAGGTCAGGGCTCTCGAAGAAAAGGCGGATACCGGTAGAACTTTCAGGCGGAAAGGTGGGTTTAAATCGACCCTGGGATCCAGCGCCATAATGATCGCGAATCCTCCCAGGCCGACCCATGCTCGACACATGTCCCACTCGCCTCGGCAGGCGGCTAAAAGCGGCTGACAGCTGACGGAGCCATTATTACGCCATATCTGGGCCAGCGCACCAGCGGGGATTCTGAAGGGTCCCTTCGAACTGCCCCGATTCGAAAAGACTCCAGCACGCGCGCATTTAATGCCAAAATATCTGGGGGCGATCGCGCACAGGATTCAAGGTGATAACTTTGGCTGCAAAAATTTTTCTGTACTTCCTTCATTCGAAATTCGAACTCGAAAGTAGGGGGACTAGTGTTGGGTATAAAATACCCTCAGCCGAAGTTAACAGCAGGATTGATCCTCTCAAGAATCATCTGGCTTTCGACTGCAGATTGTACATCTCCGGACTTCTCCAACAGCCAGATTTCCATGGTGTTGATTGAACTCCGCCGACGGACGAACTCCCACTGCACCACCCCAAACTCCTTCAACATGAGTTATCCCAGTCATCTATCAAGCCGCCCCAAGCGCTCACTAAGCTCTGCCGCCAGCCGACCTCCTATGGCCGTCGGCTGCTCCCTAAATCCCTTCAAGACTTCTTCCAGCCAGGTTCAACTCTAACCCGAACTGCCTCGGACCTCACCAAACGCCGAACTTCACCAACGACAGATTTCTACAACTACCGGACTCCTACGGGAGCTGAATCTCGTCTCCAACTTCAGCTATAGGCAGACTCCGTCCGGACTCCTACGGGAGCCTAAACTTGTCTCCGACTCTGGCCACAGGAAGACTTCATCCAGACTCCCACGGGAGCCGAGCTTCATCCTCTACCTCAACCACAGGTAGACTCTATCCGGACTCCTACGGGAGCCGGACCTCGTCCCCAACTTCGATTGCAGGTGGATATCGATCGGACTCCTACGGGAGCCGAATCTCATCTCCAACTCCAGCTACAGGTAGACTCCGTTCGGACTCCTACGAGAGCCGGACTTCGTCCCCAACCTCAACGGCTGGAAGGCTTCGCCCGGACTCCCACGGGAGTCGGGCTTCGTCCTCGACCTCAACCACAGGTAGACTCTATCCGGACTCCTACAGGAGCCAGACCTCGTCCCCAACTTCGATTGCAGGTGGACTTCGATCGGACTCCTACGGGAGCCGAATCTCGTCTCCAACTCCAGCTACAGGCAGACTCCGTCCGGACTCCTACGGGAGCTGGACTTCATCCCCAACCTCAACGGCTGGAAGGCATCGCCCAGACTCCCTCGGGAGCCAGGCTTCATCCTCAACCTCAACCACCGGTAGACTCTGTCCGGACTCCTACAGGAGCCGGACCTCGTCCCCAACTTCGATTGCAGGTGGACTTCGACTGGACACCAATGGGAGCCGAATCTCGTCTCCAACTCCAGCTACAGGCAGACTCTGTCCAGACTCCTACGGGAGCCGGACTTCATCCCCAACCACAATGGCTGGAAGGCTTCGCCCGGACTCCCATGGGAGCCGGGCTTCATCCTCGACCTCGACCACAGGTAGACTCTGTCCAGACTCCTACGGGAGCTGGACCTCATCCCCAACTTCGATTGTAGGTGGACTTCGACCGGACTCCTACGGGAGTCGAATCTCGTCTCCAACTCCAGCTACAGGCAGACTCCATCCGGACTCCTATGGGAGCCGAACTTCATCCCCAACCTCAACGACTGGAAGGCTTCGCCCGGACTCCCATGGGAGCCGGGCTTCATCCTCGACCCCGACCACAGGTAGACTCTGTCTGGACTCCTACGGGAGCAGGACCTCGTCCCCAACTTCGATTGCAGGTGGACTTCGACCGGACTCCTACGGGAGCCGAATCTCATCTCCAACTCCAGCTACAGGCAGGCTCCGTCCGGACTCCTACGGGAGCCGGACTTCGTCCCCAACCTCAACAGCTGGAAGGCTTTGCCCGGACTCCCACGGGAGTCGGGCTTCATCCTCGACCTCGACCATAGGTAGACTCTGTCTGGACTCCTACGGGAGCCAGACCTCGTCCCCAACTTCGATTGCAGGTGGACTTCGACCGGACTCCTACGGGAGCCGAATCTCGTCTCCAACTCCAGCTACAGGCAGACTCCGTCCGGACTCCTACGGGAGTCGAACTTCGTCCCCAACATCAACGGCTGGAAGGCTTCACCCAGACTCCCAAGGGAGCCAGGATTCATCCTCGACCTCGACCACAGGTAGACTCTGTCCGGACTCCACGGGAGCCAGACCTCGTCCCCAACTTCAATTGCCGGTGAACTTCGACCGGACTCCTACGGGAGCCAAATCTCGTCTCCAACTCCAGCTACAGGCAGACTCCGTCCGGACTCCTACGGGAGCCGGACTTCGTCCCCAACCTCAATGGCTGGAAGGCTTCGCCCGGACTCCCACGGGAGCCGGGCTTCATCCTCAACCTCGACCATAGGTAGACTCTGTCCGGACTCCTACGGGAGCCGAATCTCGTCTCCAACTCCAGCTACAGGCAGACTCCGTCCGGACTCCTACTTGAGCCGGACTTCATCCCCAACCTCAATGGCTGGAAGGCTTCGCCCGGACTCCCACGGGAGCCGGGCTTCATCCTCGACCTCGACCACAGGTAGACTCTGTCCGGACTCCTACGAAAGTCGGACCTCATCCCCAACTTCGATTGTAGGTGGACTTCGACCAGACTCCTACAGGAGTCGAATCTCGTCTCCAACTCCAGCTACAGGCAGACTCTGTCCGGAATCCTATGGGAGCCGGACTTCGTCCCCAACCTTAACGGCTGGAAGGCTTCGCCCGGACTCCCACGGGAGTCGGGCTTCATCCTCGACCACAGGTAGACTTTGTCCGGACTCCTACGGGAGCCGGACCTCGTCCCCAACTTCGATTGCAGGTGGACTTCGACCAGACTCCTACGGGAGTCGGATCTCGTCCCCAACTTCAGCTACAGGAAGACTTCAACCGGACTCCTACGGGAGCCGGATCTTGCCTCCGACTTCGGCCACGGGGAAGCTCTGTCTGGACTCCTATGGGTGCTAGACTTCGTCCCCGACTTTGACTACTGGTAAATTTCATCCGGACTCCTAAGGGAGTCGGACTTCATCCCTGACTTTGGTTGTAGATAGACTCCGTCCGGACTCCTACGGGAGCCAGACTTCGTCCCCAACCTCAACGGCTGGAAGGCTTCGCTCGGACTCCTACAGGAGTCGGACTTCGTCCCCAACCTCAACGGCTGGAAGGCTTCGCCCGGACTCCCATGGGAATCGGGCTTCGTCCTCATCCTCGACTGCTGGTAAGCTTCGTCCGGACTCCTAAGGGAGCCGGACTTCGCCCCTGACTTTAATTGCAGGTAGACTTCGATCGGACTCCTACAGGAGCCAGACCTCATCTCCGACTCCGGCCACAGGAAGACTTCATCCGGACTCCCGCAGAAGCCGGACTTCGCCCCCGACGCCAATTGCAGGTGGACTCTGCCCGGATTCCCATGGTAGCCGGGCTTCATCCCCAACTCCGATTGAAAGAAGACTTCATCCGGAGTCCTACAGGAGCCGGACTTCGAGCTCCTCTCAGACGGGTGGCCAGCCACCTCTCTCCGCCAGACACTCCAGCCGGACTTCGGCCGATAGGCCTGGACCCGCTGATGGGCCGGACCAACGGCCAAGATACTGCTCCACCTCTTGCGACGGATTTCGCACGGCTCCATCACTCCCTGGCAGATCGCTATAATGACTACGATTCTGCTCCACTCCCTGCGATGGATACCGCGCGATTCCTCCCACCTCCTGGCAAGTCATGACAACGGGCGCCGTTCCACTACCCACAACAGACTCCACGTGTCATGTTTCAGCGGTGGCCACGATCCCACTCCACTACTCTTTGCAACAAACTCCGCCTGACTCCAGGCAGTCCACTGCCAGACGGTTACAGATGTCACTATCAGTCTACTGCCTCCTTTTTGCCAATAAAAGGAGACCCCAAATACGTTATTCTATAAGCTCTATTTTCTATTCCAAAACTCTGCTAAAATTTTCGTTCGAGCACTCCATTCTTGTTGAGGCAGAGAACTGACTTGAGCGTCGGAGGGTCTTGTCAGAGCAACCCCACCTCTGGTTTAGACTTCTTTTGCAGGTCCAAGCGGCGACCGCGACTCCTTCGACTCCAGCTTCTCCAGTGCAAGCAAATTTTTGCACCAACAAAAATAATATTTCTAATAAATTCAAGCATATAACAATGATCTACTAGTTTCTAAATAAGTAGGTTCCTACAGCCTCAGCATAAATAGACTGTCCATCAATGTCAAAATATGAGTAGTCACCTTACTTCAGCTTTATAGGTCCTGTAACACTTTGCATAAGTGAGACCTGCATTAGGTATCACAAACCTAAAAATTTTAAAATTGAAACACTCAATGATAAATAGTTGGTATCACATACAAACTATTGATAGATGCAGTTTTTGTATCCTACTAATGCTTCATATTTGCAGGATAACTCTTGCAATTTAGTGCTCATCATTACTATAATGATATTAGATACCCATAGTAAAAATATTCTTCACCTTCTTCTCTTGAGGGATGAAAGAAGAGTACCCTATAAGCCAATCGCAAGTGTATTGTGATGGGACTTTTCTTTATAATTTTTCAACTCATATAATAATATTTATTATTTGAGGCATTGATTCATCATATTAGCTGCTTCTTATTATGACTAAGATTATGATGAACTCCAAAGATTAGGGTAATAATTTTAGGAGACATGAATGGATCATGCAAGTGAGACCTAAAATCCTAAAACCTTAATCTTAAATATTTTTGGTCATAGGAATATTGAGTTAGGGATCAATGTTCCGGATAGACTGGCACATCCTATGTATGCTCAATAGAGAGGGTGGCAGATCTTACTAACCACTTGTGTGGGACACTAATACAAGGATATGGGTGCTCATTTGAGAAATGAGTCCACTAAATTGACTCGATGAAAGTGAACATCTTATGGAAGCCTTACTTGCATGTCAAAGATGGTTCTCTAAGTGGGAGTTGTGCAAGTGATCCTTAGACCTGAGATCACCATAAAATCTTATGCACATGAATCCATATTTTGGTTCATACTTGTTGGGTATAAAATACCCTCAACCGAAGTTCACAGCAGGATTGATCCTCCCAAGACTCATTCGGCTTTTGACGGTAGATGGTACCTCTCTGGACTTCTCCAACAGTCAGATTTCCATGGTGTTGACTGAACTCCCCCGATGAACGAACTCCCACTGCACCACCCCAAACTCCTTCAACATGAGTTCCCCCAGTCGTCTATCAAGCTGCCCCAAGCGCTCACTAAGCTCTGCCGCCAGCCGACCTCCTATAGCCGTCGGCTACTCCCCAAATTCCTTCCGGACTTCTTCCAGCCAGGTTCAACTCTAACCCGAACTGCCTCGGACCTCACCAACAGCCAAACTTCACCAACGACATATTTCTACAATTATCGGACTCCTACAGGAGCCGAATCTCGTCTCCAACTCCAGCTACAGGCAGACTCTGTCCGGACTCCTACGGGAGCTGGACCTCGTCTCCGACTCCGGCCATAGGAAGACTTCATCCAGATTCCCATGGGAGCCGGGCTTCATCCTCGACCTCAACCACAGGTAGACTCTGTCCGGACTCCTACGGGAGCCGGACCTCATCCCGAACTTCGATTGCAGGTGGACTTCGACCGGACTCCTACGGGAGCCAAATCTCGTCTCCAACTCTAGCTACAGGCAGACTCCGTCCGGACTCCTACGGGAGCCAGACTTCATCCCCAACCTCAATGGCTGGAAGGCTTCGCCTGGACTCCCACGTGAGCCGGGCTTCGTCCTCGACCTCAATCATAGGTAGACTCTGTCCGGACTCCTACGGGAGCCGAATCTTGTCTCCAACTCCAGCTACAGGCAGACTCCATCCGGACTCCTACAAGAGTCGGACTTCATCCCCAACCTCAACGGCTGGAAGGCTTCGCCCGAACTCCCACGGGAGCTGGGCTTCGTCCTCGACCTCGACCACAAGTAGACTCTGTCCGGACTCCTACGGGAGCCAAATCTCATCTCCAACTACAGCTACAGGCAGACTCCGTCCGGACTCCTACGGGAGCCGGACTTCATCCCCAACCTCAACGGGTGGAAGGCTTCGCCCGGACTCCCACGGGTGTCGGGCTTCGTCCTCAACCTCGACCATAGGTAGACTCTGTCCGGACTCCTACGGGAGCCGGATCTCATCCCCAACTTCAATTGCAGGTGGACTTCGATCGGACTCCTACGGGAGCTGGATCTCATCCCCAACTCCAGCTATAGGAAGACTTGAACCAGACTCCTACGGGAGCCGGATCTTGCCTCCGACTCCGACCACGGGGAAACTCCGACCGGACTCCTACGGGAGCCGGACTTCATCCCCAACTTTGACCACTGGTAAATTTCATCCAGACTCCTAAGGGAGCCGGACTTCATCCCTGACTTTGATTGCAGATAGATTCCATCCGGACTCCTATGGGAGCCGGACTTCATCCCCAACCTCAACGGCTGGAAGGCTTCGCCCGGACTCCTACGGGAGTCGGACTTCATCCCCAACCTCAATGGCTGGAAGGCTTCGCCCGGACTCCCATGGGAACTAGGCTTCATCCTCAACCTCGACTGCTGGTAAGCTTCGTCCGGACTCCTAAGGGAGCCGGACTTCGCCCCTGACTTTAATTGTAGGTAGACTTCGATCGGACTCCTACGGGAGCCGAACCTCATCTCTGACTCTGGCCACAGGAAGACTTCATCCGAACTCTCGCAGAAGCCAGACTTTGCCCCCAACGCCAATTGCAGGTGGACTCCGCCCGGATTCCCATGGGAGCCGGGCTTCGTCCCCAACTCCGATTGAAAGAAGACTTCATCCGGACTCCTACGGGAGTCAGACTCTGAGCTCCTCTCAGACGGGTGGCCAGCCACCTCTCTCCACCAGACACTCCAGCAGGACTTCGACCGACAGGCCTGAACCTGCTGATGGGCGGCAGCAATGGCCATGATACTGCTCCACCTCCTGCGATAGATTCCGTGTGGCTCCATCACTCCCTGACAGATCGCTATAATGACTACGATTCTCCTCCACTCTCTACGATGGATACCGCACGATTCCTCCCACCTCCTAGCAAGTCGCGACAACGGGCGCCGTTCCACTACCCGCAACAGACTCCACGTGTCACGTTTCGGCGGTGGCCACGATCCCACTCCACTACTCTTTGCAACAAACTCCACCTGACTCTAGGCAGTCCACTGCCAGACGGTTACAGATGTCAATATCAGTCTACTGCCCCCTTTTTGCCTATAAAAGGGGACCCCAGATACTTTATTCTATATGCTCTATTTTCTATCCCAAAACTCTGCTAAAATTTTTGTTCGAGCACTCCATTCTTGTTGAGGCAGAGAACTGACTTGAGCGTCGGAGGGTCTTGCCAGAGCAACCCCACCTCCGGTTTAGACTTCTTTTGTAGGTCCCGACGGCGATCGCGACTCCCTCGACTCCAGCTTCTTCGGTGCAAGCAGATTTTTGCACCAACAGGATTGGCGCTAGAGGAAGGGCTGAACCTTTGCAGTACCCTTGTTCTTAAAGGAGCGCTCAACGGGACCACCTCTGGTCATCTTCTCTGACATCCACTCCTCCTTCTCCCACCTGATCTTCGCCCGATGCCTCCCCACAGGGCATCCACACGACGATCTACGGCCTCCACGGCCAGATCACAGGCTCCGGCCTCACCTCCAGTCTCCCAGCCTCTGCCTCCTCCTCTGGCGATGGTGGTTGGCACGGAGCAATTCGACCTACTGGTGCAGCAGGTCAGAGGCCTAACTGAAGCTGTGCAGGCCATGCAACACAGCAGCAGCCGCAGGCATCAGTGCGGCCGGAAAGAGCATTGTCGGAACTCCAAAATTCGATGGCGGGATGCGCCACTTGAGCCAGCCGCCCAGTCTTTCTCGAAAAGATGAATCCAAGGGTGGAAAGCCCCCAGTCCGACCATGACTCCACCCCTGGAAGATCTCTACCCCCATTCTGCCAAACGACCCTCGATACCCGTAGTCGAGAGGATTTTCTGGACCGGAGGCTCCAGGAGATGAACCGACGGATCGAAGAACTCCGCCACGCACCCCCCATTTATGGTGAGGATATTTGCACTGACCCTCCCTTTTCTCAAATGATCATGCAGGAACCCATCCCGCCAAACTTCAAACTCCCCCAGTTCGAAAGCTACGACGGGACTCCAGACCCGGTTGATCATCTGGAGGCCTTCTGGACGATGATGCTGCTTCATGGCACACCCGACGCCATTCTATGCCGAGCCTTTTCATCCACCTTGAAGGGAGCGGCGAGAAATTGGTACTCGGTGCTAAAGTCGGGTACCATCTTTTCCTTCGATCAAATGAGCCATAAATTTGTGGCCCATTTTGTCAGTAGCCGGTGCCCCCGAAAGGGTTCGGAGTCCCTCATCAATATCAAGCAGAGGGAAGGGGAGTCCATTCGAGCCTACATCAACCACTTCAATGTCGCCGTGCTGGAGGTCCGGAACTTGGACCAGTCAGTAGCAATGGCCGCTCTGAAGGGCGGCCTTCAGAAGAACGACCTTTTGTTCTCCCTGAAGAAGAAATACCTCAGGGATTTCGCTGATCTGTTGGCTCGGGCTGAAGGGTACGCCCGAGCGGAAGAAGCCTTCAAAATGAAGGACGAGGAGACTGCGAGAGAACGACAGGCGGGAGACTCAGGTAAGCCCACAGTCGAAAAAGGGCCGAGCAAAGCTCGGCCACATTCTCGATCCTCTCCTGGGCACAAGCATGTCCAGACTCCACCTCGGGTACGTAGGCAGAGAAGTCCTAATCGCGAGGTTCGACGAAGTTCTCCACCGAGAAGATTTCGCAACTACACCCCCCTCAATGCCCCGAAGACCCAGTTACTGATGGAGGTCAGGGAGCAGCTCCCCAGGCCTGAGAGGATGCGCACACACCCCAGGAAGCGCAACCCCAACAAGTTCTGTCTCTACCATCGTGACCACGGCCACGACACGGAGGAATGCATCCAACTCCGAGACGAGATCGAGGAGCTCATCCGGTGAGGTCGACTCGATAGGTTCATTCAACATCGGCCTGAAGGTAGAGAAGATCGGCCAAGGGCCCTACCGCAACCCGAACCACCAAGGAGGGAGGAGCAGCCCAGAGATCGGCCTCCAATCAGAACCATCGACTCCATCACCGAAGGGCCTCAAGGAGGGGCGGACCTTCCATGACCGCGGAACTTGAGAAACCTGTAAATGTACTGCTCACGACTTTGCTCTGAATCTAAATTCCTTTCGAACTTTGCATGTCTTTCCCTTTTGGTATGGATCTGTCACGATTGGGGATGACCCCTTCGAACAATTAACATAAGGTCATGTTAGGAACAGGAGGGGAACCTCATCCTAACATGAGCCAAATGAAAATCTGATTATTGTAAGATCGGATCGGGAGAAGGCCCATTTAACGGCTCTCGAATGCCCCCTGAACCATGTTAGGGACAGGAGGAGAACCTCGCCCTAACATGAGCAAAGTCAAAGGCCCTGTTCTTTTAGACCGGATGGGGGGAGAGGCCCTATAATGCCCTAACGTGCCCCCACAGCCATGCTAGAGATAGGAGGAGAACCTCGCCCTGACATGAGCAAAGTCAAAGGCTCGATTCTTTTAGACTGGATGGGGGGAAAGGCCGAACAGTGCCCACATGCACCCCCACAGCCTTATTAGGGACAGGAGGAGAACCTCGTCCTAACATGAGCAAAGTCGAAGGCCCAGTTCCTCTTAGACCGGATGGAAGGAGAGGTCAAACAACGCCCACATGCACCCCCACAGTCTTGTTAGGGACAGGAGGAGAACCTCGCCCTAACATGAGCAAAGTCGAAGGCCCGGTTCTTTTAGACCGGATGGGGGGAAAGGCCCTTGCAACGACCCTTATGTGCCCCCACAGCCCCATTGGGGACAGGATGAGAATCTCATCCTAACCTAAGCTAAGATCGACTACGTCAAGAACAGAAGGAGAACCACATCCCGACGATGACAAAAACTTGGCCGCCCAATAAAATTGGGTAAAGGGAAAAGTTCCCTCAATGGCACCTCAACACTTCTACGTGACCCCTCAAAAAGCAAGGGGAGGATCCTCACTTGAAGAGAGGTGGAAAACTAAAAAGGAAAGCGGCGAATAACGCCGGCAACAGACGAAAAACAAACCGCACCAAAGATCTAAGGAGCCTCGCCTCGACAAAGACAGGAAGTTCTTACCAAACATCTCCGACCTCTAAGAAGGCTCTCGACACAGGTCAAGAAAGCAACGACACCTTCGAGGTAATGCAGAGTTCGGACCACCAAGCTCGAGCCCATGGCCATGGACAACAAGAAAAGCAAGTCAGCGTAGCGACGGCTAGACACCTCCAAGCGATGTCAACGTCGGACAAGTCAAAAGATGAAAGAAGTTCGACGGGCGACGATTCAGCACAATACATGGACAAGGTAACACGAAATCCCCTTTTCATTCCATTTGCGAAATATACACCACGAAGCCCAGAAGGCCAAAGGAAGAAAAATAAAACGACGAAAGCAAAACAATACAACAAAAGAGAAAATGTATGCATAGAAAGACGGAAGGCCAAAAAGAGCCCTAGGGAAGCTCTACTCCTTTCGATCTCGAATTGTCTGCTTCGCCCCTTATCCAGGACTGCCTCAGATTTTCAACTTCTTCTTCTAGCTCTCCCTTTTTCAACAGCGCATCCTGGAGCGCCCGACGGAGTCGCTGGCTTTCGTCCTCCGCCTCTCGATGCCTCTTCCTCAGGACCTCGGATTCTGCCTCAGCATCCTTGATGGCCTGCTGCTCACACACCAGCTGGATCTTCAACTGCTGCAGCTCGGCTTTCCCCTCCCCAAGGGCGACAGAAAGCCCTTCTGCAGTTCTTCTTAGGGATTGGAGTTTATTGGAGTCCCGAGAGGAAGCGAGCTGAGCCCTGTCACCAACTGCCTTTGAAGACGGGCAACTTCGTCGGTCGCCACCCTGAGTCTCCCTTTGTATTCATCCACCTGCCTGCGCCAGCCGGCCCGATGTACGTCATAGCTCACCTTGACATCTTGAAGCTGCTGCTGAAGGTCGGAGACCTTCTTCGATCACTCCCAATCGCCGTCGGCCCGGGCCAAGAGTCGGGACGAACTTCCCTCCAGCTGGCCGATCTTCTCCTTCGCAGCCGACAGTTCCACCCTGAGAGCACTGATCTTGGCAGCTTGAGCCCAAATTCGATCGCTGGCACTCTTCTTGTATTCCTCAAGCTCCTTCACGAAGTCTGCCTTCCTCCGGCTGTACTCCATGATCCCCTTCACGTGGAGATTCCGAAAGCGGGTGGCCTCCGCGGTGGCTTCAGAGTGACCCTCTCTCAACTTGCGAAGCTCGCCTTCCATCTTCTTCGACCCTTTTGTCAAGTGAAGAACTTTCTTCCTCAGTCGTCGGATCATGGACTTCAGCGGGATCCCCAGAGGAAGGGGAAGTACTTCTGCAGGGTACTGCCATCGAGAGATAAAAGCGTCAAGGCGCATCTCATCACAGAAAGAAAAGCAGAAAGAGGAAAGGAAGAAAGGAGAAGCCATCCACGACAAGAAATTCAACTTTATTGATTGAATGTTTCTTAAAGACAAAAAGAAAAGGAAAAATTACAGTAAAAGAAAAATACAAGGTCGGAGGTCTCAGACCTCTGTAGTAGGGGTAAGGGAGCTCGGTGTCCCTGAAAGGGGGGCTGCGGCAGTAGTGGCAGTAGGAGAGGGATCGGCCTCATCTTCAGACTCCTCACCCAGGAAGCTGAGGTCGAGCTCTGAAAATTTTCTGGCCACCTTCTCCTGGCAGAGCTCGAACCCCTTGATGAACGCTTCCTGGCCGAATCAGACGTTCAGGTCCCTCATCTCCGTGGAGGGCTTGAACTCCTCTACCGCAAGAACCCTGGCCTCCGAGATCAGGACTGAAATTTGCTCAGCCAAATTGCCGACCTCGGCCTCCGCCTTTCTCACCGTCTCCTCCGAGGTCTGCTTCTCTTCCTCCCGGGCTTGTTTTTCTCTTTCTAGGGCCTCTTGGAGGGCGATTACCTCGGCTGCCTTCTCTTCGAGATGGGCGATTTCAGCCCGACGATGCTCCTCCACTTGGATGGGGTTCCTCCTTGCTCGGTTTGTCGCCTCGATGTTGGCAAGGAGCTGGTGCCCAATCTGCAAGGGCGGCTAGGGGATCAGAGTAGGGGTCGAAAAGTCAATTAAATGAAGATTTATTTACCTCGAGAAAGGACCCTAAGGAGTCCCAAACCCACTGCTCAGGATCGGTGCGGTCGATCCTCTCGATGACTTCGGGCAGAATGCAGCCGTCGATCAGCCGCTTGATCAAGTCCCTGTCATTGAAGGGGTTCTCCAGCCCTTCTTCGGAACAGAGGGACTCTTCAACGGCGGCTCGACGGCTACTCCCCCTGCAGGCCACCGACTTCCTTCTCATCCCCCTCTCGACTCCGGGCGCCTTCATGGAATGGAACCCCAAAATGAGAGCCCAAGTCGGCGGGCTCCTTGAAGAGGCCGGGGGGCCGGTGGTTCAATGTCCGAAGGAACATCGATCGCGGGAGCCGCCTGGGCAGGCACGGTCGAGCTCGTCTCCTCCACTCTGGCCCTCTTTGCTGATCCGAAGGCCGTGGCACCTCTTCTTTTGTGGGCCTTGAGGCTCCTGACGAGCATCCGTGCTGCTTCGGCGTCCATTCCTAAAAAATAAAAAAAAAAATTGAAAATCAGTGATAGGGTAAAAAAGGAAGAAGTGGCATACAAAAAAAAAAAAAGAAAAAAAAGAGAAGAGAGAGAAGAAAAGAAGAGAGAAAGGAGGAGGACGGAGGAAAAGAAGAGAAGAGAAAAGATGGAATACTCACAGGATCTTGGGGGCTCAAGCCGATGTTGAACAAAAATTGCTCCCTCAGAAGGTTGGGAAGGGAAGGAGCAGAATAGTCAAGAAGCTTCCGGGCGGCCTGAAGGTCGTCCTCTCCCAGGCTGGGAGCACGGCGGACAGAGTCCCTCAGAGAGCCCCAAGGGGGCAGGCCCAACCTCAGGGTCGGGCAGTGGACGAAGAGGTATTTCTCCTTCCAGTTGTGGATTGAAGAGGGAGCACCTTTCAGCAACCCCTTTTTGCCAAACTGGGAGGAGAAATACCACCAGTCCTTCATCGAAGGGTGACGCTTGAAAGTGTAGAAATGCCTAAACAAAGAAAGGGATGGCTAAACTTCAACTACATGGCAAAGGAAAAGAAACCCTATCAAAAACCTAAAAGAATTCGGAGCCACTTAAGCCAAAGAGATATCTAAGTAGCGGAAAAGGACAACAACAAAGGGCGGAAGCGGAAGCCAGAGTCCGGCACGGAACGCCTCCTAATACAGGCAAAAATGATCGGGTGGGGGAGTGCTAGCCCGGTCGGAGGGGCCAGGAAGCTCCAGGTCGTACTCCGGAGGAACTCCGTACTGAACCCTTATCAGCAGGAGTTCATCTGGAGTTAGGGAGAAGGGAATGGTGCTCGGCACAAAAACTGGGCGAAGCCCAGTCCCAGATGTGGGTTCGTCTACAGAATGGGGGTCCTGGGGGGTTGAGGCAGAAGAACTCCCTGAACCGCTAGAGACGGAGATGCTGGAAGACATTTCGAACGACTTCAGACGAAAGCCCTAAAGATCCCAGAGAAATCGGACGAGACAAAGGATGAGAGGTTGCGGGAGACCAAATCGGAGGAATACGACAGGAGAAAATGGAGGAGAAAAGGCCCCCTAGGTGGCAAGAAGAAAAATGAAGGTTCTGGGACTAACCTAGATCGCTCTAGAGGATGCAGAAGGGCGAGGACAGGGATGACTTGGAAGATGCCTAGGGCCAAGGATGACACCAAGGGAGGTTAGGGCTCTCGAAGGAAAGGTGGATACCGGTAGAACTTTTAGGGGGAAAGGCGAGTTTAAATAGACCCTAAGATCTGGCGCCATAATGATCGCGAATCCCCCCAGGCCGACCCGCACTCGACACGTGTCCCACTCACCTCGGCAGGCGACTAAAAGTGGCTGACAGCTGACGGAGCCATTATTACGTCGTATCTGGGCCAGCACGTCAGCGGGGATTCTGAATGGTCCCTTCGAACTGCCCCAATTCGAAAAGACTCCAGCACACGCGCATTTAATGCCAAAATATCTCGGGGCGGTCGCGCACAGGATTCAAGGGGATAACTTCAGCTGCAAAAATTTCTCTGTACTTTCTTCATTCGAAATTCGAACTCGAAAGTAGGGGGATTGGTGTTGGGTATAAAATACCCTCAGCCAAAGTTCACAGCAGGATTGATCCTCCCAAGACTCATCCGACTTTCGACTGCAGATGGTACCTCTCCGGACTTCTCCAACAGTCGGATTTCCACGGTGTTGACTGAACTCCCTCGACGGACGAACTCCCACTGCACCACCCCAAACTCCTTCAACATGAGTTCCCCCAGTCGTCTATCAAGCCGCCCCAAGCACTCACTAAGCTCTGCCACCAGCCGACCTCCTACGGCCATCGGCTGCTCCCCAAATCCCTTCCAGACTTCTTCCAGCCAGGTTCAACTCCAACCCGAACTACCTCGGACCTCACCAACAGCCGAACTTCACCAACTGTAGATTTCGACAACTACCATACTCCTACGGGAGCCGAATCTCGTCTCCAACTCCAGCTACAGGCAGACTCCATCCGGACTCCTACGGGAGTCGGACCTCATCTCCGACTCCGGCCACAGGAAGACTTCATCTGGACTCCCACGGGAGCCGGGCTTCATCCTCGACCTCAACCACAGGTAGACTCTGTATGGACTCCTACGGGAGCCGGACCTTGTCCCCAACTTCAATTGCAGGTGGACTTCGACCGGACTTCTACGGGAGCCGAATCTCGTCTCCAACACCAGCTACAGGCAGACTCCATCCGGACTCCTACGGGAGCCGGACTTCATCCCCAACCTCAACGGCTGGAAGGCTTCGCTCGGACTCCCACGGGAGCCGGGCTTCATCCTCGACCTCAACCACAGGTAGACTCTGTCCGGACTCCTACGGGAGCCGGACCTCGTCCCCAACTTCGATTGCAGGTGGACTTCGACCGGACTCCTACAGGAGCCGAATCTCGTCTCCAACTCCAGCTATAGGCAGACTCCGTCCGGACTCCTACGGGAGCCGGACTTCATCCCCAACCTCAATGGCTGGAAGGCTTCGCCCGGACTCCCACGGGAGCCGGGCTTCGTCCCCGACCTCGACCACAGGTAGACTCTGTCCGGACTCCTACAGGAGCCGAATCTCGTCTCCAACTCCAGCTACAGGCAGACTCCGTCCGGACTCCTACGGGAGCCAGACTTCGTCCCCAACCTCAACGGCTGGAAGGCTTCTCCTGGACTCCCACAGGAGCCAGGCTTCATCCTCGACCTCGACCACAGGTAGACTCTGTCCGGACTCCTACGGGAGCTGGACCTCATCCCCAACTTCGATTGCAGGTGGACTTCGACCGGACTCCTACGGGAGCCGGATCTTGTCCCCAACTCCAGCTACAGAAAAACTTCAAACGGACTCCTACGGGAGCCGGATCTCGCCTCCGACTCCGGCCACGGGGAAACTCCATCCGGACTCCAACGGGAGCCGGACTTCATCCCGACTTTGACTACTGGTAAATTTCTTCCAGACTCCTAAGGGAGCCGGACTTCATCCCTGACTTTGATTGCAGATAGACTCCGTCCTGACTCCTACGGGAGTCGGACTTCGTCCCCAACCTCAACGGCTAGAAGGCTTCGCCCGGACTCCTACGAGAGCCGAACTTCGTCCCCAACCTCAACGGCTGGAAGGCTTCACCCGGACTCCCATGGGAATCGGGCTTCGTCCTCAACCTCGACTGCTGGTAAGCTTCATCCGGACTCCTAAGGGAGCCAGACTTCGCCCCTGACTTTAATTGCAGGTAGACTTCGACCAGACTCCTACAGGAGCCGGACCTCGTCTCTGACTCTGGCCACAGGAAGACTTCATCCGGACTCCCGCGGAAGCCAGACTTCGCCCCCGACGCCAATTACAAGTGGACTCCGCCCGGATTCCCACGGGAGCCGGGCTTCGTCCCCAACTCCGATTGAAAGAAGACTTCATCCGGACTCCTACGGGAGTCGGACTCCGAGCTCCTCTCAGACGGGTGGCCAGCCACCTCTCTCCGCCAGACGCTCCAGTCGGACTTCGACCGACAGGCCTGGACCGCTGATGGGCCGCAGCAACGGCCACGATACTGCTCCACCTCCTGCGATGGATTTCGTGCGGCTCCATCACTCCCTGGCAGTTCGTTATAATGACTACGATTCTGCTCCACTCCCTGCGACGGATACTGTGCGATTCCTCCCACCTCCTGGCATGTCGCGACAACGGACGTCGTTCCACTACCCGCAACAGACTCCACGTGTCATGTTTCGACGGTGGCCACGATCCCACTCCACTACTCTTTGCAACAAACTTTGCCTGACTCCGGGCAGTCCACTGCCAGACGGTTACAAATGTCACTATCAGTCTACTACCCCCTTTTTGCCTATAAAAGGGGACCCCAGATATGTTATTCTATAAGCTCTATTTTCTATCCCAAAATACTGCTAAAATTTTCATTCAAGCACTCCATTCTTGTTGAGGTAGAGAACAGACTTGAGCATCGGAGGGTCTTGCCAGAGCTATCCCACCTCCGATTTAGACTTCTTTTGCAGGTCCCGACGGCGACCGCGACTCCCTCGACTCCAGCTTCTCCGGCGCAAGTGGATTTTTGCACCAACAATACTCAAGCATGGCATTAAGACATATACAGGGTATTCTGGATATAGTAAAAATATGTACGAAGGTTGTGAGTAGGTCAACATAGAATCGATCGCTCTTAGTAAGAGGAGATCGCATCCAGTATATTCTCATTCGTAGATGACTCAAAAAAAAATTTTTGACCAAAAGTAGGAAGGAGATTAGAAAGAGTTTCTAATGCTTCTTCATTAGAGTTATCATTGATTAATTTAGAATCGATATGAATATGTGTTTGAGTTTGATATGATTCCATACTCATGAACATATTCAGGGTGCTGGGATGATCGAAGGATTGTATTGCACGGTAACATATCATTGAAGGACATATTTGATATTTTTATCAAATTTTTATATCTTCTGAGTAGTCAGGATATGTTGCTAGATGTCAATCTTGACTTGTAGGTTTTTGATCAAATTAAAGAGTTTAATTCGAATGCCAATTAGAAAGAATTCTAATTACTAAAATCGGGTTAGCTCGATTGGACATAAATCGATTGATTAAATTCTAATAAAATTAGATCAACTTGCACCCAGATCTACTACTAGCTAGATGTGGAACCCAATGGGTCATACACATATAAAAATTCATCAAAGACCCTTTTTAAAAAAGATTGATTGGAATTTTGGATTCAATCGGGGTTTCGAAAAGCATGCTAGCACGTGTGGAATCCCTAGCTCTTTTAGAGATCAATTTGGTCTCATGCCTTGCTCATTTGCTAGCCCAACTTGGTGGGCATTTGGGTTAGGTCAAGCCACTTGGAAGCAGCTAAAAAGAGGCACCATATCTGGTGTACATGCCTAATAACTAAAAGTCCAACTTAAGAAAGACTCTTGGTGCTAATATGCAGAATGCATGCGCACTTTATTTATGGTGTGGAGAAGGACTAAGAATCCTTCTGTTTTGGGCCTTTATTTTTTATATAAAGTAGACCAGATGATGATCCACCTAGCACATCTTTTGAAGTATAAAAAATATATCAGATTGTACATGAAAAAATTACTCAAAACATTGCTGCACGTGCAATAGGTTTTTCTGGATGCATGAAAGGATGCAAAATCTCCTTCTGTTTAGAGAGCCTTAAGTGACTTTTTATTTGATAATTTTTGTGATAAGAATCAGCTTTAAGTTCTGATCACATGCTAAAAATATAAAAAATTATCAGATTAAGAAAGGTTGCTTTTCACACCCTTTTCTGGGCATGCGTGCGTGCGACAGGGAGAAGGTGCTCGTGCATCTCTTCGGTGAAGAGTCCTTCTCACATATGAACTCTTACCGAAATAATATGTAATTTTGTGATGGCATTTCTATTTTAACAAGAGTTTATGTGGAAAAATTTCACACTAATCTGATGTGTGAAGAGATATAAAAAGCATCTCACTCTGGGCATGCACGCGTGAGAAAGCAAGAATGGATGTATCACCCCCTAAAGAGTTCTTCTGTTTAAGGACTCTCAGATAAGTGATACAAGGACTTGATATATCTTTCTAGATGAGATGTGCCTTCTCTGTTAGCACCCCATCTAGTGTTATAAATAGGGGATGGCAGATGGGGTGATCATTCAATTCTTACATCCCCTATCCACTCCCTCTCTTACAACTCTAGATTTTAGGACAAGGCTTGTTCTTTTAAGACAAGCCTAATCCTAATAGCTCTAAGGGTTTAAGAGGTCTAAAAAAAGGTGGTCAAGTCTAGTGGATGGTTTAGAGGCTTGGAGAAAGATCTAATTGATTGGTGGCTGGTTGAGTTCTAGGGGCTAGAACTCTTAAGCAAGGTGAAGAAGGAGCACTGTCCTTGGTTCAATTTTTGTGTGGATCACCGTTGGAGGGCAGACACTTGGACACCTCATAAAAATTGGATTAGCATTATAGGTATTCTTTTGCTCCAAATTTATTTTATTGTACTTTGATTGATATAGTTAAGAGTTTCTAGGCATTAGGGTTTTCGATGCATCAGATATTTTTAATGAAAATTTTAAACACCTAATCCTTTCGCTATACCATCAGAACTCAATAGTGGTATCAGAGCCTACCTTGATCTATATAATCAAAGGTTAAATTATTATCTTGATTGTGATCAAGCATAAATTTTTAGTTTGGTTCAAGTTAGCTCAAGGGTTGAACCTGATTGAACATCCAAACCCTAGTATATCTTAGAGATATGTTTTAAATATAAAATACATGATATATGTGTAGAATTTTTTTAGTAGCTTAGTACTCTAATTGAGGTTCATCACCAGGCCGTTCGATCATAAGAGCAAGTAGGGTTCAAAGACCCTCTCTTCCTATTCAATAGGGTACTCTTATGGCATGTAGGGGTGCCACTGTGATGTCCCAAGAAGAAGAATTATGAAAAGAGTATTTTATATTCATTCATATTATTAGACCTTCATGCATATGTGATATGCTTAAAATGCTAGTTATAGTCATATTGTATGATTATATTTTTCATATCTTAGAGATATGACTGGATGCTATGTTTAGTTGTTATGAATTTTAAGATACAACTATATTTGTGCATCATTATGATTGATTGATTTAAGATGTGCTTGAGACCATTAAAGCCCTCATAAAAATCATATGAGGTCATAGTGTTGTGAACCAGTAGCTGACCTATTTTTTTGAATCGATTAATTAATTGGTGTCTAAAGAGTGTTTCAAGCATGGTGGTTATTTAATTGGTTCCATTACTGGTTTGGCCAATTTTATTGATATCTAAGAAAAGCAACAGAGGGATCCCTACCAATCTTAACACTTTTTTGGCCAATTAGATTAGTTCGAATCTTGAATAATGGTAGCTCAGTATTTTGAATACTACATATGCCATCCTTCATGCCTAGTCAATATCCTATCAAAAACTATAGTAGGTTTGTTGTGATATCTACAAGGCTTACTATGAGGATTGATGTGGGTTTGTCTTGGTGCATATTTGATGCTTTACGGTATATTTTGGATATGTTACTTTGTTGTGATATCCACAAGGATAGTATTTTTCAGATATGACTGTATGAAAATGAAGGGTTTGACTTAACTACAAAATACTATAGTTTGTTGTGATATCCATAAGGCTATTAGTGTTTTTAGAGGCAAGGTTTATGTTGAGAGTTGCATGAGATGCAATTGGATGGGTTTTCCTATTTTTGAACTTATTGAGGTTTGTTGTGATATCCACAAGGCTTCAATAAGGGATTAGGGTCTCAACCCCATTAAGAAACTAGATTAGAATTTCTCGTTTGCCATAGGAGAGGGCTATGGTATCCGATAAAATAGTGAGAGACATAACTAGTTTTTAAAAGTCCTCAACTAGTTATGCATGTCAAACTTGAGTGGTTTGCTTATACTATTATTCTGTATTTATGCAGATTTAAGTCTGCATTATGGCTTTTTTGTTTTCACTGCATAACACTATAGATAAAAATATGTTGTCCGATCCCAATTATGTGGATGGGTTGAGGAACTTGCAAGTTAGGTTTATATCGGAGAAGAACTCCAATGTTCTAGATATTTCTGACCTTGCGATGGTCAGTAATAATGAGAAGGCAAAAGATGTCTATATGGATATTAGCTATTTATTTTGTGGCAAGCTTGGACATTTGGAGTATAATTGCAAGAATAATCTTGCAAGTTTGAAGCAGGATGCAAGTATAGCATCAAAAGGTGTGTGTATGATACAAACCTATTTTTTATTAAGTGGCTCAGACTCTGATACTTAGATATTAGATACCGCCTATGGATCGCATATTTATAATTTATTATAGCAACTACAGAATATCAAAGGTCTGAAAAGAGGTGATCTCGAGCTTTATGGCGTAAGTGGAGAGTTCATTAGCGCAGAGGCTGTGGGAACCTGTATGCTTTAGTTACCTTCAGACAAAACTTTAGTATTAAAAGACTGTTATTACATACCAAAGGTCATTAAAAATATTATTTCTATACCTTTGTTATTAAAATAAGATTATAAAATAAGGCTAATGGGAAATGGATGCTCCATTTTTTTTTCTAATGACTTTTATGGCAGTGGTTATATTGACAACAATCTTTTAATTCTTGCACTCAATGAAAATATTTTTTATATTGAAAGAAATATGAAAAGAAAGAGAGAAGATGTGAATATCATATATCTCTGAAATTGCCACTTTGGTCATATTAGTGAGTCAAGGATAAACAAGTTATACAAAGAGGAATTCTTTGACCCATATGATTATGAATGATTCGAAACTTGTGAATCTTGTCTCATGGGTAAGATGACCCAGACTCCATTTTTTGAACATGGAGAGAGGGCAAGTGAGTTGTTAGGCCTAATACATATGGATGTATGTGGATCAATGACAACTCAGGCTAGAGGTGGATACTCCTATTTTATTACCTTTACAGGTGATTTATCAAGGTTCGGGTATATCTTATAAAACATAAATCCGAAGCTTTTGATAAATTCAAGGGGTATCAATGCATGGTTGAGAAACAAACTGAAAAAAGTATCAAGGTTCTTCGATCTGATTGAGGAGGAGAATACTTATCCAGTGAATTTTTTGATCATCTTAAAAGTAAAGGTATTCTCTCTGAATGAATTTCTTCTTATGCACCTCAGTTAAATGGTGTAGCAGAAAGGAGGAATCACACTTTAATGGATATGGTGCGGTCCATGATGTGTTTCATTGATCGCCCAATATCTTTTTGGGGATATGCCTTAGAGACTGCCGCATACATATTAAATAGAGTACTTTCAAAGTTTGCACCATATGAGATATGGAAGGAAAGGAAGCCTAATCTTAAACATCTTAAGATTTGGGGCTGTCTAGCTTATGTCAAAAATATTTTTGGACATAAGCTTAGTGCTAGATCAGACAAGTGTAGATTTGTAGGGTATCCTAAGAAAATTAATGGATACTATTTCTACCACCCTACTGATCAAAAAGTATTTGTTAGTAGGCACGCCACTTTCTTGGAGAATGAATTCATCCAAGAAGGAAGCAGTGGGAGAAATATTGAACTTACTAAAGTTCATGATCTACAAACCGATCCAGAAATACTAGTGGTTAGACCATAAGAAGATCCTCAATCAGAAGTACCTAAAGATGAGGTACATCCACAATACACACCTCCTCTCCGAAGATCAGATAGAGTGCATTAAGCACCTCTGAGATATGGTTTTGTCATTGAGAATAACAATTCGATTAATATCATTTAAGATGATGATCCACTGACCTATTTGAAAGCTGTCATGAGTAGAGACTCAGACAGATGGCTGGAAGCCATGAAATCTGAGATGGTCTCTATGTACACCAACCAAGTATGGACCTTGGTTGATGCACCTGAGGGTGTGACCCCAATAGAGTGCAAGTGGGTCTTCAAAAAGAAGATCGGAGTGGATGGCAAAGTAGAAACCTATAAAGCTAGGTTGGTGGCAAAGGGTTTTAGACAAAAGTAAAGAATTGACTATGATAAAATCTTCTCACCAGTGGCTATGCTCAAGTCCATCCAGATTTTGCTTGCTATAGCGGCATACTATGACTATGAGATCTGACAGATGGATGTCAAGATCATTTTCCTCAATGGTAATCTAGAGGAAGAGGTCTATGTGACTTAGTCAGAGTGATTTGTCTCAAGTGGGAGGGCAAATCAAGTATGCAAGCTAAAGTGATCCATCTATGCATTAAAGCAGGCTTCGAGGAGCTGAAACATCTGATTTGATATGATAGTCAGAGTTTGACTTTATCAAAAATAAGGATGAACCATGTGTGTATAAGAAGACAAGTGGGAGTGCTGTTGTCTTCTTTATTTTGTATGTCGATGATATACTGCTCATTGGGAATGATATCCCAAAAACGCAATTGGTCAAGACTTGGCTATCGAATAAGTTTTCTATGCATGACTTGGGTGAATCAACCTATATACTGGATATAAAGATCTATAGAGATAGATCTAAAAGAATGTTAGGCTTATCCTAGTTACGGTACGTAGATCTCATATTAAAGAGGTTTAATATGGAGGCTAGTAAGAGAGGTTACCTGCCTGCAAGTCATGGTATATGTCTCTCTAAGAAAATGTATCCTAAGACACCAGAAGAGAGAAAGAGGATGAGTGAAATTTCTTATGCTTCGGTTGTGGGATCAATTATGTATGCCATGCTATGTACCAAGCCTAATGTAGCTTATGCTTCGGGCATAGCTAGCAGATTTTAGGCTGATCCAAGGGAGGATCATTGGAAAGCAGATGATAGCAAGTCAATATCAGGGTATGTATTTATCTTAAATGATGGGGCAGTGAGTTGGAAGAGTTTCAAGTAGCAGATAGTATTTGACTCAATTACTGAGGCAGAGTACATCGCTATTAGTGAGCCATTAAGGAAGCTGTCTGGATGAAGAAATTTATTATGGATTTAGGAGTCGTTCCTAAGAATGAAGGATCGATGTCACTTTATTGTGATAACGTTGGGGCCATTATTCAAGCTAAGAAACCTAGGTCTCATTATAGATACAAGTGTTGGGAATAGTGTCCCAAAGCCAATCATCAGTCTGTTGACGGTTGTGCTCTTTATTCTATTAGTACATAAATCATAAATAAATAAAAGTTATTTTGGTATTTTTTATCATAAATTATCATCTTCTAATGAACTCCTGTGTTGTGGTGAAGTCCTTAGGACTATTTAGATTCGACAAAGGAGGATTTGTTGTTTAGTCCTTAAACCTGTTCACGATCAAATGATACGTTGTTACCAAGGATAATAATGTTTATCGAGCATAGATCATTGTGTGCCATATAGGTTGGTTGTCCTCTTAATCAAGGAGTGTGGAGACACTGGTATGGCATACAGGTGAAATGTAAGGGTACATCTGTACTGAACGTGACCGACTCTGGAGCTATCTCTGCTATTAGAATTTGCTCCGATGGGATATGGGTATAAATGTCCCTCCGACCTGAGACCGCCACGGTGACTTACAAGCAACTCACTGCACTTAGGCATTGGACTACCTGAATTTCTAATTCAGTGACGGAAGGCTGTTGGGTGTAGTCAAGTACTTGACTTGTCGGTGCGTGTGTCAAGATGAGATTGACCACTCTAGTTTAGGAGCTGTGTACAGTCGTGTTTTAATTTAGCAAAACCTTGGCCAAGGTAGACCTAGTGAGGAGTCACAGGACTGATTGAGTTGAGCACGACTCGGATGATCTAATCAGGGTTGACAGTTTATCCCTGAGTCATCCTAAACACAGGGGTCAAAAGGGATGAATTATACAGTAACCATATTCACATAGGTTTTGAGTGTTGCGATTGCGACTATTCGACCTATATGGATGTTGGGTACCATTGCTAGATGGTCACTTCGATTAGTATAGGAATTGGTTCCTATGCTACCAGCTTAGGTTCGAACCTGCGGGGTCACACATATTAGATGTTCCTATCTAATCTGATGGCTGATGAAGAGTCATAATATTCATGGACTATGAGTCCTACGTGTCTGGGACTCTGTGATCGAGAATCAAAATTCTCTGATCACAAGTCCCACATATTTTGGGTACCGAGGTCAAGAGTCCCATTGGTTTGGGACTCTTCGATCAAGGTTTCATATTGATGGACTTTGATACCCGATTGCCCATCAGATTTGGACTCAATATTTATGAGAGGTTTAATTAGTGATTTGATCGCTAATTATTTTTGGATCAAGTCCAATTGAATTGGATTCAGCTGGGTTTGACCCGATTAGGTTAAGAGTTGATCAAATCGTCGAGATGGTTTGGTCCCTGATTTGATCAGGGGTTGGGCTTAGTCAATTCTTGATTTGATTAAGATTTTATTGAGCCTAATTAAGCTTAATTAAGTTGGGTTTAACTTAGTCTAATTATGCTTAACCTATTTTGATTAGGTTGGTTCAATTTGGATGAAACCATCTTTTGAATTTAACTCCCTGCGCCACCTCACATATCTGCGCCCATTTGAATTCATGAGAAGGAACTTCTCATGAATTTTTCCTCATGCAAAGGCCTTCCCACCCCCCACTTTTGTGCACCTTATGGGTGGATAAGGATGATTGGTTGGTCATTCAAATTCAAAAGAAAGTTTGAATTTGAATAAGCAACCAATCCTTGCGCCATATCCTTATCTTCTTTAGCGCCCCACATTTCACACGAGAAAAGGTTTCTCATGAAACCTTTCCATGCACAAAGACTCCACACCCTTCTCTTCTCATGCCATAAGTGGATAGGGATGAGTTGGTTTTAGTTTGAATTCAAATTTGATTTGAATTCAAATGTGTAACCACTTGTCTTTATCCTCTCATGTGGATAAGACACGTTTGACGTTGTTTTAAAAAAGAGAAGAAAGGTGGGGCATGCGTAGAAAAATTCTTAGAAAGAAAGTGGGGCATGAGGAACCTTTCTACATGAGGTGAAGGTCCAAAACTTTTCGAGAGAAAAAGAAAGAAAAGAAAGAAAAAAGGATGCAGAGTTTTTCTTAGGGTACCCTAGGGTTTCAGCCTGGGGTTCGGGAAGTGAGAAGGTGAGCTACGAGTGTCGTGAGCCCACCAAATTTCATGAAAATCTTCAACATCCTCTCAAGTACATCTGTTGATGATCCAAAGTATCCAAAGAATCGACAAACATCGATCGAAGAAGTTCGATCAGCATCAGCCGTCAAAAGAGCTCTACAACGAGCTAGCACTCGTGAGGAGCCGATCAGACCGGTAGCCTCATGTGGATGATCCGCAGAGGCTAGATACCCTATGTGGCTGCATCACGATGATCAGACTCTCTCGACGGTGATCAGATTACGACGATCTACTACCCCCACAAAGTTATTGTGTTCTGAACACAGAACAGTAAAGTGTTTATTGTTCAAATTCGAATTTCAAATTTAAATCTATGCATGCTGTATGTCATATATAAATCCTAGTGTAGGATAAACATATATTAATTAATTAGATTAATTAATTATTTTCACTGTAAAATAGTGATTTTGAAAAAGTTTTAAAATTATCATTTTATCCCTGCACTCAAATTTTGCTTCAAATAGTATCAGAGCAGGTTCTAAGATATGATATATGAATTTGCATGTATAGATTAAGTTGTAATCTAAAAGTTTAAATTTAAAATTTAAAATTTAAAATTTGAAATTTGAATTTTGAAAGTTGTTCAAAATTCAAAATTCAAAAGTTTGAAATTCAAAATTTGAAATTTAAATTTTGAAATTTAAAATTTGAAATTCAAAATTCAAAAATTTAAAATTTGAAATTTGGTTGAAATTTTAAATTTGAAATTCAAAATTTAAAATTCAAAATTTGAAATTCAAAAATTTGAAATTTGAAATTTGTTTGAAATTTGAAATTTAAAATTTAAAATTTAAAATTGGTATATTTAGATATACTTGATCCAAATAGCAAGTAATCGAATTGCGTTGGTTGCCATGGCCGTCCGGTCATAGGAGAAAAGTAGGGTTTAAAGGCCCTCTCCTCCCATTCGATGGGGTCTCCTATGGCGGTAGAGGTGCCACTACAATTATATCCCATACAGATGAAGCAGTGAAAGAACTTAATTGTAAAGGTTCAATTGTAAAATTTATCATGAATGTGTTAGATTAGATCTAAAGCAATATTCATGATTTATTTTGATTGAGTTATTTTCTATTATGTAATTAGCAATAGGATTGCTATTTATGAAATGTGCTGATTTATTTATGAAATGAGTCAACTTGTTTGGTGAAAAGAAAATAAAACTTTTCAAATTTGAAAATTATTTTCGAAAAGCCAAACCCTGACCCATCAGCCCAAATACTTAATTAAAAGAATTAAGTATTGTCAAGTTGGTCTAGAATTATGAATTAAGACCTAAGACAATTGCATAAACCTGTGGGTCAATGGGTTAGATGGATTAGGTCCATAATTGGGTTAGACCTAAGGTTAGCTTAAAGAAATAGACTAAATTAGAGTAATTGGTCCAATCTAATCAAAAGTTGAATTAGATTAGGTCAAGGACACTCTAGACTCAACTCCAATAGTTGTAGTTGAATGGGTCCATGTCTTTAACTAGACCAAGATGGACTTAATTCATGGCTACGCAGTGGAACCTTATTTACTAAGTTGATCAAATTAAAATTAATGAACCGGTTGGTGTCTAAGGTAAGTTCGGCAGTTTGACCAGTGGTTCTTAAGTGAGAGCTACTCGCATTGATTCGATCTCTGACAAGTTAATGGCTTATCCCCACCACTGATCTCACTTACCTGGCCAACCTGGTGAGTTAGATTTTAATTAGATCACTTGGTGTTTAGGGCTCATCCAAGTCATTAGGTAAATCAGTGTGACTGATTTAGGTGCTTCTAATGCCGGCTTTAATTAAATCCTTTTAATCTGACTTGGTGAAGTTAGTGGGAGGATTGAAATTGACTGGTTAATTTCTTCTCTTCTATCCTTTAATAAAATCCTCAAAATTATTAGGTCCCTAAAATGATTAAGTTACAGTGATAACTATGTCATAGCCTCCCATTAAGTGAGTGATAATGAGTCCATTAGTTTAAATAATCACTGGAGGCCCAAAGGCCTGGTGCTTATTGACTAATGGAATTATCATTCATAGTATGATAATTTGGTTTGAGTCTTTCTGATGGTGGTTAGGTTGGCCGACCAAAGTCGGGCCTGATCATTTATTGGTTCGATTCATCAAATCAAGTCATGTTAATGGTTGGACCTAACCAGATCTTTTCAGTAGAGGCCAAAGCCTACTGATTAGGTTCTGGGGCAAAATTAATTACTAGAAGTTGTTTAGAGAAACAACTAGTTATGAACCTACCCATAGATGCACATGGGTTGACCAACTAAAGTTGGGCTCATGTATAGTCTGTGTGGATTCTAGTACCCACTAAGGGATTAAAGTAATTCCTCCAATTGGAGGTTAAGGCTACCAATTCGTAAAAATACTGGAAGAAATTTTAGACTAAAGTCCAAGTCTTTAGTATTAATAATTTATGTACTAATAGAGGTCTGATTTTTCTTTATGCAGCTATGGCCACTACCCTGTCGCTCCGATCATTATTAGATAATGACAAGCTCATGGGACCTAATTTCGATAGCTGGTATCGAAAATTAAAAATCATCCTTGAGCATGAATGGATCCTTTATGTAGTAACGGATCTGGCACCAGAGGAGCCAGCCCTGAATGCTAGAGGCATGGTCTGAGACACTTACCAGAAGTGGCTCAATGACCGCACCACCGTTCGGTGCATAATGCTGGCGGCAATGAATGATGAGTTCAGCTGTAGGTTTGAGAATGCCCAGCCACAGGAGATGCTTCAAATGTTGAACGACTCTTTTGGCACGCCTGACGACATTAAAAGGCACAAAACTAGTTGTGCCATTTTCAATACTCGGATGAGGGATGGGGCCTCAGTCACCGATCATGTACTGTACATGGTCGAAATGATTGAGCACCTAAGTAAACTGGGCTTTCCCCTGCACGAGCAGCTCGATAAGGATGCGATCCTTAATTCATTGCCCAAGTCCTTCCTTCCCTTCCTTACTCATTTTTAAATGACAAAGCCTGCAGTGAACTACCACGGCTTGTTGGGGTTGCTGCAAAACTTTGAGAAGGACCACCAGCTCCATAAGGAGTCGGTGAATGTTGTGGGAGGGTCTTCTTTTGGTCGTCGACCCTTTAAGAAAGGGAAGAAGAACAAGAAGAAGAAGAACAAGAAAGTGCAGCTGCATGCTGGGACGTCTGCACAGGGTCAGACCAAGAAGCGCAAGCCCGACCAGAGCCAGGCGGAGTGCTTCTTTTGCAAGAAGTAGGGGCACTGGAAGAGAAACTATCCTCTATACATTGCCTCCCTAGACCTAAACAGGCCGAAGAAGAAGCAAGGTAATTATATGATAACACCTTGCAACTTTTCCATTTGTGATACTACTGCCTGGGTATTGGATATCGGAAGCCCTTATCATATTTGCAATTCGATGCAGGGTCTACAGGTCAGTAGGAGATTTGATGATGGTCAGAGGTTCCTGAACATTGGAGATGAAAGCAAAGTTTCAGTTCTAGCTTTAGGAATCATGAACCTTGTAATCAATTCTCATAATATAATTCTAAGTGAATGTCATTATTGTCCAAGCTTTTTATTAAATAGTATTTCTGTAGGCCTTTTGGCCATGTACGGTTATCAATTTTTAATAAAAGAAAATATTTATAATATCATTTTGAATGGTGTTATAATGTTTGTTGGACAACTAAATAATAGAATTTACTTACTGTCACAGCCTGTTAATGTGGTTCAAACCTCCGGTAAACATTCTAAAATAGATAATGTGTCAGAAGTCTACCTTTGGCACTGTAGGCTAGGTCATATCAATAAGAACAGGATCAACAAGTTGGCTCAAGAAGAAATTCTTGAAGTTGGTGATTATGAATCACTTCCAACCTGTGAGTCATGTCTTCTTGGAAAAATGACCAAGTCACCTTTTACTGGAAAAGGTGAGCGAGCCAGTGAACTCTTGGGTCTGGTACATTCTAATGTATGTGGACCCATGAGCTCAAGTGCAAGAGGTGGATATTTCAACTTCATAACCTTCACAGATGACCTATCGAGGTATGGGTATGTCTATTTAATGAAGCATAAGTCGGAGTCGTTTGAAATGTTCAAACTATTCCGAAATGAGGTAGAAAAATAAACTGAAAAGTGTATTAAAACTCTTCGATCTGATCGAGGAGGTGAATACCTTTTCAATGAGTTTTTGATATATTTAGGGGAGAATGAGATTCTCTCTCAATGGACTCCTCCTGGAACACCACAGCATAATTGTGTGTCTGAAAGGAGGAATCGGACCTTGTTAGACATGGTCCGATCCATGATGGGGTTTGCTGGTCTGTCGATTTTTCTCTGGGGATATGCGCTCGAATCAGCTTGTTACCTTCTAAATAGGGTTTTGAGTAAGTTTGTAACCAAAACGCCATATGAGTTATAGAAAGGACGTAAGCCAGTACTCTCGCACCTTAGGGTTTGGGGGTGTTCGGCTTATGTTAAACGTTTAATTACGGACAAGCTTGGACCTAGGTCTGACAAGTGTAATTTCATAGGGTACCCAAAAGAGACCAAAGGGTATTATTTTACCTAGCTGATGAGCAAAAGGTGTTTGTCAGCCTTAAGGCAATCTTTTTAGAAAAGAAGTTCCTTAGTGAAGGGACTGTTGCCTCTAAGGTTGAACTTGAGGAAATTCTGCAGGTGAAAAAACTGACACAAGTAGCTGAACCTGAATCGGATTTGATTAGTTCAGATCCGGAGCCTATTGTTCCTGCACCCTTAAGGCGATCTGGTAGAGTACCACGTCAACTGGATAGATATTATGGTTTCTTGGTCTGGGATGGAGATCCTATCGAACTTGATGAAAATGATGAGGATCCGATCACCTACATGGATGCAATGTAGAGACCTGACTTTGAGAAATGGCTAGAGGCCATGAAATCCGAAATGGAGTCCATGAAGGTCAACGATGTGTGGACATTGGTTGACCCACTCGAAGGAGTAAAACCCTATAGGGTGTAAGTGGGTCTTCAAGAGGAAGAGGGGCGCAGACGGAAAGGTGAAAATCTATAAAGCCCGTCTGGTTGCCAAGGGATATCGTCAACGTTATGGTATAGACTATGATGAGATATTTTCTTCTGTGACAATACTCAAATTCATTCAGATTATGCTTGCGATAGCTGCCCATCTAGACTATGAAATCTGGCAGATGGATGTGAAGACAGCTTTCCTAAATGGAGAGCTGGACGAAGAGTTGTATATGATACAACCTGAAGGATCACATCCATAGATGAGTCTAAGGTGTGCAGGCTAAGAGGTCCATTTATGGACTTAAGCAGGCATCCCAGAGTTGGAACATACGTTTTGATAGGACAATCAAGACGTATGGCTTCGTTAAGAACGGAGAAGAGCCCTGCATTTATAAGTGGGCTAATGGTCCAGTAGTAGTATTTCTTGTATTGTATGTGGATGACATTCTCTTAATCGAGAATGATATCCCTGCATTATAGGGAATAAAGATTTGGCTGTCGTCACAATTCTCCATGAAGGATCTGGGAGAAGCTTCCTACATCCTAGGGATGAGGATCTATAGGGATAGATCTAAAAGGCTGCTTGGCTTATCCCAGTCCACGTACATTTATACTATGCTAAAAAAGTTCAGCATGGAGAATTTCAAGAAAGGCTATCTACCGATAGGCCATGGAATTTCTCTCTCAAAGAGGGATTGTCCGACAACACCTCAAGAGAGAGAACATATGGGTAGAATTTCATATGCTTCGGCAGTGGGATCTATCATGTACGCCATGACATGTACACGATCAGATATGGCATACTCACTAGGGGTAGTGAGTAGATACCAATCTGATCCAGGAGAGAATCACTGGAAGGTTGTTAAAACCATCCTAAAGTATTTAAGAAATACTAAGGACCAGTGGCTTGTTTATGGTGAATCGGACTTGAGACTTATAGGGTTTACAGACTCTAGTTTTCAGTCTGATCACGATGACAGCAAGAGTGTGTCAGGATTTATTTTTACCCTTAATGGTGGGGCTGTCTGTTGGAAAAGTTCCAAGCAGCACACTGTGGCTGATTCAGTTTGCGAGGTAGAATATGTCGCTGCATCAGATGCTGCCTAAGAAGCGGTGTGGCTGAAGAAATTCATCACCGAGCTCAAAGTAGCACCCTCCCTTGTTGGTCAGTTCTGCTCTACTGTGACAGCTCTGGAGCCATTGCTCAGGCGAAGGAACCAAAGGCACACCAACGGACGAAGTATATTCTGCACTGCTACCATCTCATCCGAGAAATCATGGATAGAGGTGACGTCAACCTTCAGAAGATCGACGGAAATGAGAACCTGGCCGACCCATTCACTAAAGCCATTACGGTGAAGGAATTCGACGACTTCAAGTCAAAGATGGGTATTAGATACTGCACCAATTGGCTTTAGGCCAAGTGGAAGATTGTTGGGAATAGTGTCCCAAAGCCAATCGTCAGTCTGTTGACAGTTGTGCTCTTTGTTGTATTAGTACATAAATTATAAATAAATAAAAGTTATTTTAGAATTTTTCATCACAAATTGTCATCTTCTAATGAACTCCTATGTTGTGGTGAAGTCCTTAGGACTATTTAGACTCGACAAAGGAGGATTTGTCGTTTAGTCCTTAAATCTGTTCACGACCAAATGATACGTTGTTACCAAAGACAACAATGTTTATCGAGCATAGGTCGTTGTGTGCCATATAGGTTGCTTGTCCCCGTAACCAAGGAGTGTGGAGACACTGATATGGCATACAGGTGAGATGTAAGGGTACATCTGCACTAAACGTGACTGACTTCGGAGCTATCTCTGCTGTCAGGATTTGCTCCGATGGGATATGGGTATAAATGTCCCTCCGATCTGAGACCGCCACGGTGACTTGCAAGCAACTCATTGCACTTAGGCACTGGACAAGCTGAATTTCTAATTCAGTGATGGAAGGCTGCTGGATGTAGTCAAGTACTTGACTTGTCGGTGCGTGTGTCAAGATGGGATTGACCACTCCAGTTTAGGAGCTGTGTATAGTCATGTTTCAATTTAGCAAAACCTTGACCAGGGTAGTCCTAGTGAGGAGTCACAAGACTGATTGAGTTGAGCACGACTCGGATGATCTAATCAGGGTTGATAGTTTAACCCTGAGTCATCCTAAACACAGGGGTCAAAAGGGATGAATTATACAGTAACCATATTCACGTAGGTTCTGAGTGTTGCGATTGCGACTATTCGACCTATCCAGACATCAGGTACCATTACTAGATGGTCACTTCGATTAGTACAGGAATTGGTTCCTGTGCTACCGGCTTAGGTTCGAACCTGCAGGGTCACACACATTAGAGGTTGTTGCCCAGCTATGCAACCCAAGAGGGGGGGTGAATTGGGTTTCTAAAAAATTTTAAGCCCAACAGATTACTTATGAAGATCAAAACAAAGACTTTAATTCAATATTAATTACCTAAAGCAGGAATGCAAGAATATAATAAAGAAATAAAGTGAAGAGATAAAGCACACCACAAACACAAGGATTTATAGTGGTTCGGTGCTAACCTTGCACCTACATCCACTCCCCAAGATCCTACTTGGGAATTTCAATCCACTATCCTTTGTATTCAACCCGAATACAAAATGTCGGAAACTCCGACACTAGCTATCCCAAGCTAGATCACTTATTTTTCGGGTACAAGTAAATCCAAAACACTCCGATTTCAGGTTCGGATCAACCTTTCCTTGTTTTGAAAATCCTCCAAAAACAAGAACAAAAACTCACAAAGAGTTAGAAAATTTTGAGCACAGATTAATACAATAACAGCTCCTTTAAATGAGCGAATATAACAATAAAAGCTTTACTCAAATGAAGAACCCCTTTTTCGGATTTTCTCAAAGTGGATGAATGCTTGAATGCTTGAGAAGAGGTTGATTGTTGATTGAAGATCTCTTGAAAGCTTTGAACGATCTCTAGATCAAGGTTGAAACAATAGGCATGAAGAATTCTCTCCTTGAAAGATCTTGCTTTTCTCTTTCACAATCTCTCTGGTATATTGTGGATCCTCTCTCTTTTTCTTTTTGGATTTTTCGTTGATCTCAGGCTTTTTCTTGCAAATTTCGGATCCTTTCTTCTATTCTTCTCTCCTTTTGATTTCACGTTTGATCCGCTATTTAATCTGCAATTTCTTTCACCATTTAAAGCATTTTGTAGCATTAGAAGCAAGAGAAAACAATTTAGGTAGATAAAGAGCCGTTAGAGGATTTTTAGGAAGCATAAATGGCAATTAAAACGGGCAAAAAAATAGCCGTTGCTGATATTTCCCGTCGCAGGGGTCGACTCATGAGTCGACTCATGCTTCAGGGGTCGACTCATGAGTCGACCTCTGTTGCAAAAACCAGAGAATGCGTTTCTAGAAATTCTTGGCTCAAATTAGCAGGGGTCGACTCATGAGTCGACTCATGACTTGTGGGTCGACTCATGAGTCGACTCACAGGTCGTGCCAAGCCAGAAAACTAGCGTGCCAAGGAGAATTTTTGCGTGCCAATCAGCTCACAGTGCCATGAGTTGACTCATGAGTCGACTCATGCACTTCAAACCTTCATAACTTTAAAAATATAAATCCAAACACAATGAAATTTTCACCAATAGATTTCAAATCATTTGTTCTACCAAATGATACTATCAAATCAGGATTTTAGTGAAATTATGATTTTGCCCTTGAAGAGCATAAGGACTTTTTCATTTTAAAATTATTTGTATCCCTTCAATCTGTTTTGTAATCATCAAAATCAATCTAGGAGCAACAATCTCCCCCTTTTTGATGATGACAAAATATTTGAACAAAAATATTTATGTTAATGCATTAATTTCAAAAGAATCCATTATAGGTGTATATGCTTGAAAAGAGTATGATTCTTTTGGCATGTAATATAAATGCAAAAATAGTTTGTCCATTTTCTTAAAGATTTGAAAAGGGTATTAAATCATTTTGAGTTCAAGATATATCAGAGCAAGAGAAGAAAAATAAATTTTGCAATGTATCAGAGCAAGAAAAATAACTTTTTTTTTTACAATGTTATCAGAAAAGATTTTACAATGTATCAGAGCAAGAAAATTATATAATATATCAGAGAAAATTTCACACTGTATTAGAGCAAATGTCAGAGAAAATTTCACACTGTATCAGATCAAATGTTATAATTTATCAGAGAAACTTTCTCACTGTATCAGATCAAATGTTATAATTTATCAGAGAAACTTTCTCACTGTATCAGATCAAATGTTATAATTTATCAGAGAAACTTTCTCACTATATCAGATCAAATGTTATAATTTATCAGAGAAACTTTCTCACTGTATTAGATCAAATGTTATCATGTATCAGAGCAAGTTAAAAGAAATTGTAGGGTGTATCAGAGTAAAATAAATTTCTTAAGATGTATCAAGGTGAATAAAATTTCAAAAGATGTATCAGAGCAGGTTTGAATTTTGAAATATATCAGAGCATATAAAAAAATACTTATTTGCATTGTACTTATGATTTTGCTTTTGATGGATGACTTTTTGTTTAAGTTCTGTCTGATACCAAATTTTGATACCAAATTTCTCAAAGTTTTGTTTAATCTTTCAATCCTTGTTTTTGTTTAATTTCTCCAATATTTGTTTAATTTCTCTAATATTTGTTTAATTTCTCCAATATTTGTTTTAATCTTCCAATCTTTGTTTTTGTTTAATTTCTCCAATATTTGTTTTAATCTTCCAATCTTTGTTTTTGTTTAAATTCTCCAATATTTGTTTTAATCTCTCCAATATTTGTTTTAATCTCTCCAATCTTTGTTTTTGTTTAATTTCTCCCCCTTTTTCTCATAATTTAGGGTTTTGCTTTTTGTCTAATTTCAATTTTTGTTTTTGTTTAATTTCTCCCCCTTTTTGACATCATCAAACATAGTTAACTCTTCTTTTTAATTTCTTCCCCTTTAGAGTTTTTCACAGATGTTTGCTCCCCCTTAATATAGCAATTATCAACAGCAAACAACAACAAGGAGAAGACAATATTTCCACAAGAAGAAAATATATAACCAAAATATGATCGATATCATTACAAAGAGGTAGAAATATAGGTAAAAGATGATCATAATTTTTTTTCAATACATAAAATCCAACCAGCTAAATGTCAATACATGGCCCCAAGGTATAGATCCTAGAACAAGACACTAACACCTAGGATCTAGTAAAGATCAAGATAAGTCAATGATCGGAGTCATCAGATATAGGGTGAGGAGATGATGGATCAGAAGTGCGTCCTCTACCCCGTCTGCCTCTGCCACGAGCAGGAGAGCGAGATGAACTGGGTGGCTGAGAACTCTGAGATGCTAGGGCTGATACCATGAGTCTGATAGAATCAAGTACGTTCAGTGCTTTGGAAACAGATTGAAGTAGAGCAGTGAACTGGGTGGTAGCATGCTCACTCGATCCTCGGATCTCTTTCCTCAGTAATTTATATCCACCTTCTAGTGCTCCTCTGAGCCTGCCAGCCTCTGCAGTGAGGTCTGTGACCTCAATAGTAGACTCCTGTGGCTGGGGATGGGCCAATGCAAGGACTTGCCCCTGCAAGTCAAGAACTCTGCCAGTCAGTCTCCAGACTGTGTCCTCAAGCTGCTGTATCCTGACGGACTGATCTGAAATCATCTGAAATACAGTGGAGATGTGGGGAGTAATGGTCAGATCAGAAGAGGTAGCTCCAGGTGCAAAAGACGTACTACTCCACTGGTTAGACAGCAAAGAAGCCACACGCTGAGATATATGCTCGATCTGATCATCAGCCAGTCTGAACTCTGAATGAGGTGCTCTGCTCTCTGACTGATACACTGGTGTGGGCATCCTAGTAAACTCAGAAGGGCCAGCCTCAGTATCAAGAATGAACTGGGTATCTGGTGAAGCTGCCCTGAAGTCATGTACAGGAGATGTTGCCCAGCTATGCAACCCAAGAGGGGGGTGAATTGGGTTTTAAAAATTTTAGGCTTAACTAATTACTTGTAAAAATTATATATCAAAAGCTTGATGAATGAAGAGAGATACTTTGGTTTGAGATTAATTACTTAAAACAAGAATGCAAGGATATAATGGAGAATTAGAGAGAAACAATAAAGCATGCCACAAACACAATGATTTATAGTGGTTCGGTGCCAACCTTGCACCTACGTCCACTCCCCAAGCTCCTACTTGGGAATTCCAATCCACTAAACTTTGTATTCAACCCGAATACAACCGTCGGAAACTCCGACACTAGCTATCCCAAGCTAGTCCACTTGTTTCCCGGGTACAAGCCGACCCACACACTCCGATTTCAGGTTCGGATCAACCTTTCCTTGTTTTGGAAACCCTCCAAAACAAAAATAATTGCTCACAAGATAAACTCAGTTTAGAGCACAAATTAAGTACAAGAATAGCTCCTTAAGTGAGCGAATATAACAATAAATACGCTTTACTCAAATGAAGAAGCCCTTCTTGGATTTCCTCAAAGTGGATGAGAGATGAAGCAAATGCTTGAGGAGTTGGTGAGCTTGATTGAAGGCTTCTTGAAGGCTGTGAATGAGCTCTTAAATGAGGTTGAGAAGTTGGCTTGAGAAACTCTCTCTTGAATGCACTTGAAATGCCCTCTTGAATGCTCTTGATTTTCTCTTTTCAAATCACTTGAATGCCTCTTGGATATTTGGATCTCTCTTGTTTTTGTTTTCCACCTTTTGAAACCTTTATAGCCTTAAGAGACAAGGAAAAACAAACTAGGCAGAAAAAGAGCCATTAGAGCACAAAAAGTGAGCATTAAAAGCAACCAAATCTGGCCAAAAACTAGCCGTTACAGGCAAATCCCGTCATATGAGTCGACTCATGAGTCGACTCATGCCTCAGGGGTCGACTCATGAGTCGACCTCTGTTGTAAAGTCCAGAGATTGGGTTTCTGGATTTTCTTGGCCCAAAACAGCAGAGGTCGACTCATGAGTCGACTCATGCCTTGTGGGTCGATTCATGAGTCGACTCACAGGTCGTGCCAAGCCAGAAAACCAGCGTGCCATGGCTAATCTTTGCGTGCCAATCAGCTCATAGTTTCATGAGTTGACTCATGAGTCGACTCATGAACTTCAAACCTTCATAACTCCAAAAATATAAGTCCAAAAACCATGAAACTTTCACCAATAGATTACATATCATTTGTTCTACACGATGATGCTATCAAATCAGAGTTTTGATGAAATTACGATTTTGCCCCTGTAGAGCATAAGGTCTTTTTCACATAAAAATTATTTGTATCCCTTCCAACTATTTTGTAGTCATCAAAATCAATCTAGGAGCAACAATCTCCCCCTTTTTGATGATGACAAAACATTTGAACAAAAGCATTTGTATGAATCATGAATTTCAAAAGATTGCATTTTAGGTGCATATGCTTGAAAAGAGTATGATTCTTTTGGTATGTGAAACAAATGGTTATATGCAAAAGTAGTTTGCCCATTTGCTTAAAGATTGGAAGATATGCTCATTGGATTATTGTTTTGGTGTTAGAGCAGAAAATTTGATTTTATTATCAGAGCAAACTGTATTTTGAAAAAGTTTCTCAATTCTCAAAACTAGTCATGTGTGCCAAAGCATATTGAATAGTTGATTTGAAAAGAGTAATAGATCATTTAAGTTTAAGATATATCAGAGCAAAATAAATGAAAATCCTGCAATGTATCAGTGTAGGGAAAATAATTTTACAAAGTATCAGAGAAAAATTTTGCAAAGTATCAGAGTAAAAAAACAGTTTTTCAATGTATCAGAGTAAAATTGAGTAATGTATCGGAGTAGTAAAAAAATGTCAAAGTATTTAATTGTCAATGTATTAAAATTGTCAATGTATTAATTTCTCATAATTTGTAGTGTTTGCTTTTGATGGATTTCTTGTATTTAATTTCTCCCCCTTTTTGACATCATCAAACAAGGTTAAGTTCTTTTTCTGAAGCATTCTTTAATTTCTCTTCTTGTAGGGTTTGCTCCCCCTTAATGAAGCAACTATTAACAGCAATCATAAAATGATAATACCATAAAGAGAAGACAATATTTCACAAAAGAGAATATATATAACCAAAGTAAGATAATCATCATTCCAAAAGTAAAGCCATAATTGTTGCAGTACATAGATTGTAACATAAAAAGTAACATACAAAGTCAACTAGCTCATGTCAATACATGGCCCCCAAAAAATACAGATCCTAGAGAGGACTAAACACTAAGACCTAGGATCTAGAAATGATCAATGATCAGAATCATCAGAAATGTGATAAGGATCAGATGGATCTGGATCTGAGATGCATCCTCGACCCCTTCTGCCTCTGGCACGAGAGGAAGAACTGGCACGAGCAGGCGAACGGGAGGAACTGGGTGGCTGAGAACGCTGAGAAGCTAGGGACTGAACTGAAAGGGTAAGTCTGATGGAGTCAAGTACAGTCAGTGCCCTGGAGACAGCCTGGAGAAGTGCAGTGAACTGAGTAGTAGCTTGCTCACTTGATCCTCTGATCTCCTTCCTCAGTAACTCATAACCGCCCTCAAGAGCTCCTCTGAGTCTGCCGGCCTCTGCAGTGAGATCAGTGACCTCAATCGTAGACTCCTGAGGCTGAGGGTGTGCCAAATCGAAGACCTGCCCCTGTAACTCGAGAACTCTGCCAGTCAATCTCAGAACAGTGTCCTCAAGCTGCTGAATCCTCATGGACTGATCTGCCATCATCTGATATACTGTGGAGATATGGGGAGTCAAAGTCTGATCAGTAGAAGTAGCCCCTGGTACAAATGAAGTACTGCTCATCTGACTCGACATCAAAGAGACCATACGCTGTGCAATCCGCTCAATCTGATAATCGGACAGTGTGAACTCTGGCGGAGGTGCTCTGCTCTCTGGCTGATGCACAGGTGTGGGTATCCTGGTAAACTCAGAAGGGCCAGCCTCTGGATCCGGAAAGAACTGTATATCTGGTGAAGCTGCCCTGAAGCCATGAACAGGAGATGATGGACCTTCTTCTTCTTCAGCTCTGACTTCTGCTGTATCCTCAGCTCTTTCTTCTGCTCTCTCTTCTGCTCTTTCTTCTGTTCTTTCCTCAGTTCCCCTGATCCAACCACCACCACTTTTTGTGAACCCCATTCGATGCAAGGTGTGTAGGTTGAAGGAATCAACATGAGACAGTTTGGTGGGAGCCTCCCCCTCACAACTAACTCCAAACCTCCTGAAAACTCTAGTCAGGGCCATACCATAAGGCAAATGTGCCTTAGATCTGTTCAGAGTCTCTCTCATGGCTTCTATCATAAGTGCTGGGAGGTTTAGGGGGGTTTCTGTGATAATGTGAAACATAATGCATATGTCCCTGCCTGACAGAAGATCGTGCCTACCACTCCTAGGGAAGAAAAGTTTTGTGACCATTTGATGTAAGATTCTCATTTCTATAGGTAAAATCTTGGCCTCTAGTTTATTCAAATTCCCTTGGTAGGTTCCTCCAAATATAACACTTATACCTTCTTCTTTCACGGGGAGTTCCATGTATGCATAACCTTCACTAGGTAAGTGTAAAATCTCCCCTAAAATGACAGGATCCAGACAGATATCAACCCCTTTCACAGTAGAAGTTACAGACCCATTTCCATAAATAAGATTCTGATAAAACTCCCTAACAAGGTCAACAAGGGTGACTTCTTTGAGTGAACAGTAAAAGCTCCATCCCTGAGTTTTGATCTTACTTGCTAAAGAAAATCCCTCACTTTCAAAGAACCGGAAGTCAATGTTTTTCCCGGTTTCTACTTTTCTATCTGAGAGAGGGTTCTTACTGGGAGTTTGAGAAGACTGTGAAGGACCTTGAACTGAATCTGGAACGGGAGCAGAGGTGGACTGTGCCGCTTGTCTTTTCCTTCTGACACTTTCTTCAAGTTCCCGGACAGACTTTCTCCTTTGGGGAAGTTTCATTTTTGGTGCCATACCTTCTTCAATAGCAGGCGAGGAGACTTGAGGAGCAAGTGAAGGAGTGGAGGAAGGATTATAAGAGAGTGATTTGAGGTTTTGGAGGAGAGAATGAGTGGATTTGAGAGGGACGGTGGAGTGCTAGGGCACGCTCCAACCGTGAAGAACAAGGGAAGAGGTAACAAAAGAACCTTTCCCGGAGTGGCTATTTGCGGTGGAGAGGAGGCGGGAGGAGTTCCACTAGCTCAAGCCTAGGAAATGGAGCAAATGGGAGAAGGGAGAATGGATTTCGAAGGAGGAAGACGAGCGTGAGGGTCGGCTCACGAACAGTAATTCAACATATAAACCCTTCAGCCCGTTGGAAGTTGCTGGGAATTACAAGTTTGCCATTGAGTCGACTCATGGGGGTCGACTCATGAAGTTCAGAAAATCAGGAAAAATGTGAATAAATTCCAGAAAAATTTGAATTTTGGGAGAAGGAGTTTAGCTCTAAGATGAGTTTTTAGAATGAAAAACTTGAGCTTTTGGGACCAAGAAAGGTGTTGGAAATTGAGGTCTTAGGAGATTTTGACCATAAATCATTGGAATTTGAAAAATAATTCAGGCAAATGGATCAAGAATTCCTAGATTTCTCCTAATTTCACAGAATCTATCCTCACTAAGGGCCTTTGTAAAGATATCAGCTAATTGATTTTTGGTGCAAACATATTCAAGAATTATATTTTTGTTTTGAACATGTTCTCTTATGAAGTGATGTCTTATTTCAATATGTTTGGATCTTGAGTGTTGAATAGGATTTTTAGATAGATTTATGGCACTTGTGTTGTCACATCTTATTGGTGTTTCATTAAGTTTAATTCCAAAGTCTTCGAGTTGTTGCTTAATCCACAAGATTTGAGCACAACAACTTCCGGCTGCAATGTATTCGGCCTCAGCCGTAGACAGTGCTACCGAATTTTGTTTCTTGCTAAACCATGAGATTAGGTTAACTCCAAGAAATTGACAAGTTCCACTTGTGCTTTTTCTATCTAGTTTACATCCAGCAAAGTCAGCATCAGAATATCCTAATAAATCTATTTGTGAGTCCTTAGAGTACCATAACCCTAAAGTTTGAGTACCATTTAAGTATCTAAGGATTCTTTTAACAGCATTCAAATGAGATTCTTTAGGATTAGATTGATATCTAGCACATAAACAAACACTAAACATGATATCAGGCCTACTTGCAGTTAAATATAATAATGATCCAATCATGCCTCTATAGTATTTTAAGTCTACACATTTACCTTCATCATCCTTGTCAAGCTTACATGAGGGACTCATTGGTGTGCCAATGGGTTTGGAGTTCTCCATTCCAAATCTTTTGAGTAGTTCCTTGGTGTACTTGCTTTGGGTGATGGAGATTCCCTCTTTTGATTGTTTGATCTGGAGTCCGAGGAAGAAGGTGAGTTCTCCCATCATGCTCATCTCGAACTCTCCCTGCATAAGCTTAGCAAAGTCTTGACAAAGGGATTCATTAGTAGACCCAAAAATTATGTCATCAACATAAATTTGTATAACTAACATATCATTTTGATTTCTTTTGATAAAGAGGGTTGTATCTACATTACCTCTTGAAAAACCATTACTTAGTAAAAATTTGCTTAGTCTATCATACCATGCTCTAGGTGCTTGTTTTAATCCATATAATGCCTTATTTAATTTAAAGACATGGTTAGGAAAGGCATGATTTTCAAATCCAGGGGGTTGTTCTACATAAACTTCTTCAGCAATAAATCCATTTAAAAATGCACTTTTAACATCCATTTGAAACAATTTGAATTTCATAAAGCAAGCATATGCAAGTAGAAGTCTAATGGCTTCTAATCTAGCTACTGGTGCAAAGGTTTCATCAAAATCAATCCCTTCTTCTTGATTATATCCTTTAGCAACCAATCTTGCTTTATTTCTAATTACATTACCATGCTCATCTAATTTGTTTCTAAAGACCCATTTTGTGCCAATTATTGAACAGTTTTTAGGTCTTGAAACCAAAGTCCAAACATTATTTCTTTCAAATTGATTAAGTTCCTCTTGCATTGCATTAATCCAATTATGATCTTTTTCAGCTTCTTCAATAGTTTTAGGTTCAAAATGAGATACAAAAGCACATTGATTAAACACATCTCTAAGTGAAGAGCGAGTTTTTACACCATGCATAGGATCACCAATAATTAACTCCTTAGGGTGGTTGTGAACATACCTCCATTCCTTGGGTAGGTCAATTGTACCTTGAGGTTGTTCTTGAATTTCCTCACCTATCTCATCTTGTTTGTCTTCTTGTTCCTTGTCCTCTGGAGTGGCTGAATCTTTCAGAGTGATCTCCTTCATACCTTCTATTAATGGATCTGCATCATCAACACCCTCATTCTTCCTTGAAGGAAGATCGTTAGATTCATCAAAGACAACATGAATGGACTCCTCAACTACTAAAGTTCTTTTATTAAAAACTCTAAAAGCTTTACTAGTAGAGGAGTAACCCAGAAAGATTGCTTCATCTGATTTTGCATCAAATTTACCAAGTCTTTCCTTACCATTATTTAATACAAAACATCGGCAACCAAAAACATGAAAATATGCAATATTTGGTTTTCTTCCTTTCCAAAGTTCATAGGGGGTTTTCTTAAAAAATTGTCTAATTAAAGCACGATTTAGAATGTAACATGCTGTGTTAATAGCTTCCGCCCAAAAATATCTTGGAAGGTTGCTTTCACAAAGCATGGTACGGGCCATTTCTTCTAAGGTTCTGTTTTTCCTTTCAACTACCCCATTTTGTTGGGGTGTTCTAGGAGCAGAGAAGTTATGGCCGATTCCATTCTCATCACAAAATTTTTCAAAGTTTTGATTTTCAAATTCAGTTCCATGATCACTTCTAATATTTTGAATTGAAAATCCTTTTTCATTAGTGACTTTTCGATGAAATTTAGTGAAAATATGAAAAGTTTCATCTTTGTGTGCCAGAAAGAAAACCCAAGTAAAACGTGAATAATCATCTATTATTACAAAACCATATCATTTTCCTCCTAGACTTGTGGTTCTAGTTGGTCCAAATAAATCCATATGCAAAAGCTCTAATGGTCTAGAAGTTGAAACAATGTTTTTGGATTTAAATGAAACTCTAGTTTGCTTACCTAATTGACATGCATCACAAATCCTATCTTTTTCAAAATTCAGTTTAGGCAAGCCATGAACTAATTCTTTCTTAATTAATTTTGAAAGAGAATGCATGCTAATGTGAGCAAGTCTACGATGCCAAAGCCAACTAGTCTCATTAACTTTAGCATTTAAGGATACTAGGCATTGCATGTCTAATTTGGCTAAATCATTTAGATCTACCATATAAACATTGCCATGTCTATGTCCTATAAATTTGATGCCATCATTAATAGGACTAGTCACAATACAAACAGATGATTCAAAAACTACTTTATACCCTTTATCACAAAATTGACTAATGCTAAGTAAGTTATGCTTTAAACCTTTAACTAACAAAACATTTTCAATATATTTGGAGGGAGTGATACCAATGTTACCTATCCCGATGATCTTTCCTTTGCCATTATCTTCAAAGGTGACCATCTCTCCATCCTTAGCATCAAGCGTGATGAATTGTGATTCATCACCAGTCATGTGTCTCGAGCATCCACTGTCCAGATACCATTTCCTGTTTTCTCCATGGGATGCTAGACACACCTGCAAACAAATATCAAGTTTTTGTTTTAGGTACCCAAGCTTTCTTGGGTCCTTTTTGGTTAGTCAAGATGGTTCCTTTTGGAACCCATATTTTCTTTACAGTTATGTTTGCACAAGTGTAAGATTTATGTCCTATTCTACCACATTTAAAATAAGTAGTATTGGTAGGCTTGTTACTTGAATAATTTACATAAATATTTTTCAGAAATTTTTGTTTCTTTAAGGGGTTATAGCCAAGTCCGGCCTTATCATATACGGCCTTTTGATTTTCAAGAATCATATTTAGTTTGTTTGAACTTAAGGTGAATTTATCTACTATAGGTTTCAGCTTATTTATATCATTCTTTAGGCTTTGGTTCTCTTGAAGCAAAGTAGATTTTTCAACTGAAAGATTTTCTGCTTGTTTTACTAAAGACTGATTTTTCAGTTTTAGTTCTTTGTTTTTCATTCCTAGTTTCTTCAATTCATCAATTAAATCATTGAAGGCTTCATGCAATTCTTCAAAAGTAAAATCACTAGGGGTTTCAGAAATTACCTCATTATCGTGTGCCATAAGGCACAGGTTGGCTTGTTCTGTTGAGGTCTCCTCATCGGAGCTTGAGTCGTCGCTCGCACTCCATGTGGCCATCATTGCCTTCTTTTTGAACTTTTTGGGACCTTTCTTCAATTGTGGACATTCGGATTTGAAATGCCCCGGCTTCTTGCACTCATAGCATATAAGGGGTTGATCTTTTTCTTTCTCTTTGCTTTGTTCCCCTTTTGTGAAAGGTCTCTTTCTCATCCCCTGTTTCCTCTTTCTTAGGAACTTCTTGAATCTTCGGGTGATGAGTGCCATTTCTTCATCCTGTTCTTCATCTTCTGTATCGTCAGTTTCTTCATCAGGAGAGGCTGTGGATTTGAGGGCAATGGTTCTCTTCTTTTTGACTTCATCCTCTTGATGTTGCTTCATGCTAAGCTCGTGAGTCATCAAGGATCCAAGAAGCTCTTCTAGAGGTAGAGTGTTCAAGTCCTTTGCTTCTTGGATAGCAGTCACCTTGGCTTCCCAGGTTCTTGACAATGACCTGAGAATCTTCCTTACAAGTTCACTGTTAGTATAAGATTTGCCAAGACTCTTCAAACCATTAATTATATCAGTAAAGCGAGTAAACATAGCAGTTATGGACTCATCATGCTCCATTTTAAATAACTCATATTTATGTACAAGCATGTTTATTTTAGACTCCTTTACTTGATTTGTTCCCTCATGGGTTACTTCTAACCTATCCCATATTTCTTTAGCAGATGCACAGGTAGAAATGCGATTAAATTCATTTGCATCAAGTGAACAGTAAAGAACATTCATAGCTTTAGCATTTAACTGTGCCAATTTCTTATCAACCTCATCCCATTCTCTTTCGGGTTTGGTTGACTCCTCACCATCTATTATCTTGGTGGGTGTGTGTGGACCGTTCACTATGATACTCCACATATCATAGTCTAGTGCTTGTATGAAAATCTTCATCCGAGCTTTCCAATAGGTGTAGTTAGACCCATTGAAAAGTGGAGGTCGGTTGGTAGATTGCCCCTCGGCTAGAGAAGTGCCGACGTGGGTTGCCATAGATCTTTGGCTCTTTGATTGTTAGATCAAAGAAGGGCTAGAGCACCGGGCTCTGATACCACTTGTTGCCCAGCTATGCAACCCAAGAGGGGGGGTGAATTGGGTTTTAAAAATTTTAGGCTTAACTAATTACTTGTAAAAATTATATATCAAAAGCTTGATGAATGAAGAGAGATACTTTGGTTTGAGATTAATTACTTAAAACAAGAATGCAAGGATATAATGGAGAATTAGAGAGAAACAATAAAGCATGCCACAAACACAATGATTTATAGTGGTTCGGTGCCAACCTTGCACCTACGTCCACTCCCCAAGCTCCTACTTGGGAATTCCAATCCACTAAACTTTGTATTCAACCCGAATACAACCGTCAGAAACTCCGACACTAGCTATCCCAAGCTAGTCCACTTGTTTCCCGGGTACAAACCGACCCACACACTCCGATTTCAGGTTCGGATCAACCTTTCCTTGTTTTGGAAACCCTCCAAAACAAAAACAATTGCTCACAAGATAAACTCAGTTTAGAGCACAAATTAAGTACAAGAATAGCTCCTTAAGTGAGCGAATATAACAATAAATACGCTTTACTCAAATGAAGAAGCCCTTCTTGGATTTCCTCAAAGTGGATGAGAGATGAAGCAAATGCTTGAGGAGTTGGTGAGCTTGATTGAAGGCTTCTTGAAGGCTGTGAATGAGCTCTTAAATGAGGTTGAGAAGTTGGCTTGAGAAACTCTCTCTTGAATGCACTTGAAATGCCCTCTTGAATGCTCTTGATTTTCTCTTTTCAAATCACTTGAATGCCTCTTGGATATTTGGATCTCTATTCTTTTTGTTTTCCACCTTTTGAAACCTTTATAGCCTTAAGAGACAAGGGAAAACAAACTAGGCAGAAAAAGAGCCGTTAGAGCACAAAAAGTGAGCATTAAAAGCAACCAAATCTGGCCAAAAACTAGCCGTTATAGGCAAATCCCGTCATATGAGTCGACTCATGAGTCGACTCATGCCTCAGGGGTCGACTCATGAGTCGACCTCTGTTGCAAAGTCCAGAGATTGGGTTTCTAGATTTTCTTGGCCCAAAACAGCAGAGGTCGACTCATGAGTCGACTCATGCCTTGTGGGTCGACTCATGAGTCGACTCACAGGTCGTGCCAAGCCAGAAAACCAGCGTGCCATGGCTAATCTTTACGTGCCAATCAGCTCATAGTTTCATGAGTTGACTCATGAGTCGACTCATGAACTTCAAACCTTCATAACTCCAAAAATATAAGTCCAAAAACCATGAAACTTTCACCAATAGATTACATATCATTTGTTCTACACGATGATGCTATCAAATCAGAGTTTTGATGAAATTACGATTTTGCCCCTGTAGAGCATAAGGTCTTTTTCACATAAAAATTATTTGTATCCCTTCCAACTGTTTTGTAGTCATCAAAATCAATCTAGGAGCAACAGCAATATCAGGTCGAGTACATAGCATGGCATACATGAGGCTCCCTATTGTCGAAGCATAAAGAATCTTACTCATGCGCTGAACCTCTTCAGATGTGGTCGGACACATCGTCTTGGAGAGATGAATACTATGCTTGAGAGGTAAAAGACCTCTCTTGAAATTTTTCATACTGAATCTCTTCAGCACTTTCTCTGTGTACAGCTTTTGTGACAGACCAAGCATCCGTCTAGATCTATCTCTATAGACCTTTATTCTGAGAATATAGGACGCTTCCCCTAGGTCTTTCATAGAAAATTTCTTGGACAACTATCTTTTGACTATGGTCAGCAATGGAATGTCATCCCAATAAGAAAAATATCATCCATGTATAATATGAGGAAGGTGATCGCGCTCCCACTGATCCTCTTGTATACACAAGATTCCTCTTCATTTTTTATGAAATCAAATGATTTGATTGCCTCATCAAAATAATGATTCCAACTCCGAGAGGCTTACTTCAATTCGTATATGGATCTTTACAGCTTGCAGACTCTGTGATTACTATCACTAGACGTGAAACCCATAGGTTACCCCATATAGATATCTTCTTTAAGATATCCATTCAGGAAGGTAGTTTTCACATCTATCTGTCAAATTTTATAATCATAATAAGCTGCAACAGCAAGAAGAGTGTGGATAGATTTCAGCATGGCTACGGACGAGAAGATTTTTTGATAGTCAATGCCTCATGCTAATTGTAACCTTTAGCCATAAGCCTAGCTTTATAGGTCTCTACCTTATTATCGGCATCTATTTTCCTTTTGTAGATCCATTTACACTCAATAGGTATAATGCCCTCGATGGATCCACTAAAGTCCAGACTTAGTTCGAGTGCATCGAGTCAATTTCTAACTTCATTGCATCTAACCACTTCTCAGAATTGATGACAGACATCGCCTTGTCAAAGATATTCGCAACTTGGCCATCTTTTCTCAAAGGCAGGATTTGCAAGCTGGATATGGCTTTAGGTTAAGAGAGCCAACGATCCCATCCTTCTCCAGTCTGTTTATCCTGTCCTCTCCAATATGGCCTAGTCTATGGTGCCACAAGTACTTCTGGTTAATTTTATCTCTGGATCTTTTTTGACCTACGACAATCACTATTTGCTCATTTAGGTTCACATTCACATCAACAAGCAAGTGATAAAGACTGACAATTAAAAGATCTCATGCAATCAATTTATTTTATAAATAAATAGAATAAAAATTTTTATTGAAATTAATTTTAAAATATTTCTGTGCTAGTACAGACACGAAAATTAAATTTTGCCTAGCTACAGGAACATAATAACAGTCTTTCAAATCTGATCTAATGCCAAACGATAATCAAAGAGGGTAAGTGCCAACGATCTCTGTAGCAACCTTTGCTCCATTACTGACCCAAAAGATCATGTTACTTTTCCTCAACCTCTTACTTTTTATCAAACCCCGCGTTGAGGTACATATACGAGCACTCGAGCCAGAGTCCAATACCCAATCAAAAATAGAAGAAATCATAAGGTTTGATTCAATTACGAGCATACCTTCGGAAGGTTTATCATCCTTTTTGATCTTCAGACTCTCCAGGTATTTAGAATAGTTTCTCCTCCAGTGGCCTTCAGGATGACAATGGAAACACTTTTCTTTTGCTTTAGCTATCTTAGGACCATCCTTCTTTGACTTGCTCTCTCTCTTCTGTTTCTTTACGGATTTAGCCTTTTTGCTTCCAACAAACTTTCTCTTGGAAGAAGAAGTTCACTCCACAGTAAGAATAAAGCCTCTTGAACTCTTCAAGGTACCCTCCATCATGACCAACATATTGACAAGTTCGAAAATAGTGCAGTCAAATTTGTTCATATGAAAATTTATAATGAATTAACTATATAAACTGGCAAGGGATTGAAAGATCAGATCCATCTGTAATTTCTTTTGCATATCCAACTCAAGCTTTCCAAGCTCCTCAATATCCTTGATCACTATCATATAGTGCTCATGGACAGATTGCCCTTCGTGCATCTTCAGGTTGAAGAGTCTCTTGGACACTTTGAAGCACACAGTACAGCGCTGCTCACTATACAACTCTTGTAGGTGAGTAATCATGGCCCGAGCATTGGACATATGCTCGTGCTGGCTTTGCAACTCATTTGACATGGATGCCAGCATATAACACTTGACCCGACTATCTTCATCCATCCACTTCTCAAAAGCAGCTCTCTGCTCAACAATAGGATGGTTTGGCAACACAACGGGATCCTAATCGAGAACATGGCTTAACTTTTTTGGGGTCAGGATAATCTTGAGGTTTCTGAGCTAGTCTTTGTAATTATTACCAATCAAATGATTGGTTTCAAGGATGCAAGCTAGAGGGTTTAAGGCTAACATGATGGTTTAACTGTAAGAGTAGAGATTCAAGTTAGACTTTTATACTTAATTTTTAATTTGCTTCTAGAGACTTTAAGATGTAAATAATGACTTCCACTAATTTTTTGGATCCCTCCACTCTCCGAGAAGGAAACAAAAATCTTAATGTGACAAAAGATTTCTAGTAGGTGCTGCAGTCCCATCGATGACATGCACCTCACCTAACAGTTATTGGTAATATGCACACCGATGCGTAGGCAACTCTTTGCCCAGATGCTTCACTAAGCATGTTGCAGCTACTTGGTCTCTAAGTCATGTGGGCTCACCTAACAGTTATTATCCATACTTCTTAGTTAAGCTCGATCCACCGTTCACAAGTAGGTGCAAGGCCGTCATAGGGTTCCTCACCTAACAGTTATTGGGTCCAACTCCATCCTTATCCTGAAGCAACCCTTTGCTAATAGAGTGGTTACGTATTTTCGATGCAACTGAACCACTATGACCAGTCGAGAACAATCAACATCGATAACATGCCCGCACATCTACAACGGTGGAAGACCTATGGACTTAATATTTATGGAGAGATTTGGATTTAGGTCTTATCTAATCAGTCATCATATGACTGATCTAACTGGCATGGGCTGAACCAAAATGCTAAGCAACCTAATTCAAGACTCAATCTTCCAAATTGGCTAGATAAGTGAAGAACTGTGGGGGTCCCCAATTACCTTCCTTAGACACCAATAAATTGACCAGATCAACTAACAGAATCAATTAAATAATCATATCTCATTAACTTATCTTAGACACCAATAGGTCAATTGATCAGAATTGATTAGCTCAAAAGAATCGGGCTCAAACCAACGAGCCAAATTAGGTCCTTAGGTTGGTCTATTCTACATATGGGACTCAATCGATTTAATCAATAATAATTGTATGATTATTAACTTAATTGATCTAACTCAATTCAATACTTGACTTAGTTTGATTAATTACTTAATCAAATTAGACCCATATGGCTCAAATCAAAAAACTTAAATGCAATCCTATTATATGACCAAATTTTTGATTTTTTTATGACCAAAACTCTCATGGACAAACATAAATTTTAGATTCTAAAATCATATTTCAGATCTAAATTTTTATATGAAAGTAAGTTTTAAAATATAAAAATAACTTTTAAATTTTAACATACAAACATATATCATATATATGCATGTATAATTAAATCTAAATAAAATTTCAGATCTAAGCATGATATCATATATCTCATATACTAGTCATGAATGAGATTAAAAATAAATTTATGATCTAAGTATGTAATCATATATCACATGTATGAATCAAAATTTAGATCATAAAAAAATTTCAGATTTCATGCATGCATCTATATTTCACATGAGCATTAACTAGAAATCTTTCTAGATCAAAATTCAGATCTATGCATGCAACAACATATCAACTATATATTCTAAAACTAAATCTAAAATTAAATTTTAGATTTGAAGATCTATCCATACATCTTATGTATCAAAAAAAATTGATTTTAAAATCTTTTTAAAAATATGTATATCAAAATTTAGCATATGAAAACTCGTGGCTCTGATATCACTGTTGAAATTTGAAATTGAAACATGCATATATGTTTCAAAAACTTAATTTTCTAAACACCATAGTAGAGAATAAAATTAAAATAATTTAATCTAAATTTTGCATGTATAAAAATATAAAACTACATGGATCTATTTCATATGCTAAAATTGATATATGCTGAGATTTAGATTGTGATCAAATCATATACCTATTTTGCAATTCCTTTCTTCAAATCTGAATCTGAAAGAGATGAGACTTTCTATTAGCCACATAAATATCTGACCTCTATAAGTATCTACTCAGGATCAGTCTGGAACAGTCCTCTAAGATCTGAATTTTGATTCTTCAAAATTCAGTCTGCTGAATCTGAACGAAGCCTAGATCGCAATCAACGTTTGATCTTTCTTCTTGATCCTTATCTTCTCTTTCTCTCTAGCCTTTCTCCTTACCTTGTGATGCTACAAGAGACAGCAACTAGCAGATGAAGGGTCACCCAACACCTTGGGTGTGTGCAACACTTGGGATGCATGTCCCAAGTATGGGGCGTATATGGGATGCCCAAGGGAGAAGAAGAGAAAGGGAGAAGGAAGAGGGGCGTGGGGAGCTCTTTGGGTGTGGAAGGGGCAGCTTCGATTGATTTAGGACCTTAGGAGAGGTTTCCTTTTATAGGCACAAAGATTGAATCATATTCAATCATATAATACAAGTCCTACTTGCATTAAGATTTCTATTAATTTAAGTATCCAACTTACATTAGGAAGCCCATTAGTGCCAACTATTGAGCCCTTGCACCATTATTAGACATTCTCTTTTGCACCCAAGAGACACCTCACATGAAAATCAAAGCTCTCTAATTAATGGACACGTCCAATTGAACAATTCAAAGTGCACCCCATAATAACTATCAAGGAGATTTATAAGGGACTTGCACCCTTAATTTATGTGATCTATAATCTTAGACATCCAACAATTGGAGTCTCATGAATCTTATTCATATAAGTAATCAGTAAATAATTAAGTTAGAATTAACTTATCAAATAAGTAGTCCTAACTGAAAGAGGAATTGGGTCCAACCATGTGCTAGCAAGGTTACCATGAACCCAATAGATTTCTCTAAATCCAATTGACACTTCATAAGCTTAATTTCTTATTTCAAATCTAATTTCTTTATTGTATGACCTCATAAATTTAATTCTATTTGGTAGTAAGACATACAATGATCTCTATCATTGTATCATTGAAACTTTTTAATGGATCAAAATAATTCTACTCTAACTCAATCAAGGATTGTTGATCCAAAACAATCCTAGTGAACTCTCACAATCCGTCAGTAATATCTAACAGTATATAGTGGCAACCTAATAGAACTGAAATGAACCTCTAATTTAGTTAACATATGATTAATTTCTCTATCGTAAGTTCCGACTAGATGGCAGGTCATGGATAAATTGTCAAACCTCAACATCAATCATATGATAGATTCGATTAGCTCAAATTCAAATGTAATGTCTATAAAAACTCTTTTTCATGAATCACTCTACTATGGCCCCAGATTCATGGACTTAGCTTTTCAAATCCCAAAAGGCTACTCCTCTCTATCAAGGTTGATAGATCCTATCTTGATACACACCTACTCTTACAGTAGATTAACTGACGTCAATATCCACTATAAGAGCTCATTGAGATTTATGTTTATGTGTCAATCAAACTCTAGCAGCCTCACTACGAGTAGTAGTACCATCTCAAGTCAAAGGACCAGTCGCACAACTGCAGTATTGAGATAATCACTGACGATTGAATAGAAATCTAAGTGATCCCTCGTATGATCATGCTCAGTGCTAGTTTTTCTTTAACAACCATCCACACTCATCATCCTGTATCTCTATACAGTAGATTAGAGATCCATCTATCCTGAAAGAAGTGATTTATATGTCAGTCTATCTGGATCTATCACCGTCCCATGATCCTATGATCGAGAGCTTTTAAGAATTAAATACATATCTCTAATTCTGAACACCTTAAGAATATGTATCAAAACTAATTCCATTGACGATTTAAGGATATGTTACACTTGAATAAAAAAAATTTATCCTTTTATTGATCATATAAATATATTAAGTGCAAAATGATATCCTAGATTAATTATAATGTGTCAGTCATATTGGCTTCTAGGACATACATCTAACAGCTACTACATACTACTAGGTATCATTGATAGATCATGAGACTTGTTGGGTATAAAATAACCCAGTCGAAGTTCGTAAGAGGCCGACCCTCCGAGGGCTCTTCCAACTTTCGACCTTGTGCGGCATCTTTTTGAACTCCCAGCCATCCGAGCTTCCACAATACCATCCGGACTCCTCCAACAGTCGACCTTCCATAGTATCCTCTAGATTCCTCCAATGGACGAACTCCTATCATGCCATCCGGACTTCTCGATAATGAGCTCCTTCAGTCATCTATCGGACTGCTCCAAATGCTCTCTGGGCTTCTTTATCAGTCGATTTTCTATAGTGATCGACTACTCTCTGAATCTCTTCCAGACTTCCTCCCATCATGATCGACTATACTCCGAACTTCTTTCGGACTTCGTCAACGATCGAGCTTCTCCAGCAACAGGACTTCTACAGTAACCAGACTCCATCCAAATTTCTATGGTGGTCGATCACCTTTCGAATTTCATCCAAGCTCCTACAAGAGCTGGACTCTGTCCGAACTTCTACAGCGGATGGATCTCAGATGAACTTCTACAGCGACGGGATGCTCACCAAGTCGATCTCTATCCGAACTT